>NW_019394314.1:0-248858 GCF_000612105.2 Orussus abietinus
CCTAGGTTTAATCTCAAAGCTCGACATATGGATTCCTCGTGTTCTTACGGAAAGAAATTTGTGTCATCGCGTTGACGTCTGTGATTTGCTTCTCAAACGTCAAGAAAATGATCCATTTTTGAAGCGCATCATCCCTGGGGACGAGAAATGGGTTGTCTACGACAATGTTACATGCAAGAGATCATGGAGTAAAAAAGATGAACCGGCTCAAAGAACTTCGAAAGCCGAAATTCATCAAAAAAGGTGATGGTATCTGTTTGGTGGGATTTCAAAGGAATCGTTTTTTTTGAGATTCTACCGAGCAACCCAACGATCAATTCTGAAGTGTACTGTCTCCAGCTGGACAAATTGAATGATTCACTTAAACAGAAGAGACCAGCATTGATCGATAGAAAAGGTGTAGTGTTTCACCAAGATAATGCGAGACCTCATACAAGTTTCTTAACTCGCCAAAAGCTTCTACAGCTTGGATGGGATATACTGCGATCCCCACCATATTCTCCAGATCTCGCACCTTCTGATTATTACTTGTTCCGGTCTCTACAACATTTTTTAGACGGTAAAACCTTTACTTCAAATGAGGAGGTCAAAATTCACCTGGATCAGTTTTTTGACAGCAAAAACCAAACACTTTATGAGCGTGGAATCATGCTACTGCCAGAAAGATGGCAAAAGGTATTGGATCAGAATGAACAATATATAATTGAATAAAATTCATTCGCTATAAAAAATCGTCTTTCATTTTCATAATAAAAAAACGAAATTACTTTCCGAGCAACCCAATAGCTACACCCAGTACTATTTTCATTTCGGGTGGTATCACTGTAGCATATATATATATAGGGGATAGGTTCCAAGGAAAACAATGTGTGTCACCAGTGTCGCATGTGCGGAGAGAGCAGTACACCGCCGATCCTCACGCGAGATGGATACGAGGTCCAAATTTAATGTATATTTCCTAGTCTCCATAATTACGTATTATATAACCTGTGCACCTTATGACTGTCTTCCATTCCGACCTTACGCCCCGCCGATTGAGCGGTACCGTGTCTCACATCACCTTGGGCATGGCGGTCTAACGTAAAAATATAAAAATCTATAAACGTTTTTTTACATATTTTACCAGTGAATTACGTCCGGCATGCAACGATATCAAGTGCTGTCGAAGAGCCACAATTGTAATTTTACTGCCCTCTCACGTCGTCGCCATATTTGACATTAACGTAAACGTAGAATTTAACCACTTGCGCTATAAATACGTGCCACGCACGTCCAGATGCTTTTGTTCCAAAACTGCCAGCGACATGTATACCACGTCGTTAGGCATTTGTCGCAGGAACTAAATCGACGTGTCCGGCACCTCGGCTAACAGTTGGATCGTTCATTATTCGAGCTACAGTTCCAGAGTGCACATCGCGTAGCGTCATCGATATCTTGGAAATATTTCAGAATCGATAGGGTATGTCGTACGGATGTTATACCGCATGTTATATTGTAGAGCGCGGCACGGCAACCGAAAAATAAATCGTAGCGCAAGTGGTTAAGAGAAAACTACGTATTGGCAGGGAAACGTTAATATCCATAATTTCGAATCGTAATCCAAAATCTCTCGCCGCGGCGGATTCCCAGCGATACCATCGCAAGCGCTTAAAGAGCAGTAAATCTCGTTAACGGCAAACAAAAACCCCGGGAGCAAAATGTTCCCCTCGCGGTAAATTCCTGCACTCGTTCCCCGAGCATGGCGGTCGGTTGAACGTTTCGGCCTTCGCGCTCTAAGCGCGCCTCCAGGAAGGTAAACCGATCGTCACCAGCGGGGCTTCCGCATCCCCATCCTCGTTCCCTGACCGCGAATCACCGTAGGGGTGCCGCGGACGCAAATAGCCGCGCGGGGACCCCTCGGCCAAATTGGCAACGGTTGGCAACGGTTGGCATCGGCCGACTCGCGCGGTGCACCGAAGATGCGAGACCACGGGAGAGGTGGCTAAAAGGAGAGACGCAAAAGAGAGTGGGAAACAAGGGGACCACGGCCGTGCCAACTGTTCCGCGTCGGGGACTCGCACGGGAGCGTCGACGCGGTCGGTGTGTCCGGGTGCGTCCGACGGGATTGGAACGCGCAACGCCACCGTCGACGGTCGCGCCCGCAATGGCACGGTCCCTCGAGTCGTGAGCGCGCCGTCCAGTCTCCCGACCCTGGGTCGCTCTGGCGGCGCGACGGGGAAGAGCGGAAGTGCCGACGCGTGGACGCAGCGCTTGCCGGAAGATGGCGCTATTTTCGGGCGGCAGCGGCGACCCCCCTCCGACCGGCGAGCCCGAGCCCTCCGGACCCTCCAGACAGCGCAGCCTCCGCGACCGACTGCGCGACGGCTTCTCCGGGGGATTCACATGGCCGTGAGTACCACGATGCTTGTCCGACGCGTGCTTTGTTTCCGGCGACGGCGAAGCTTTCGCAACCTTTCATAGGGATTTCCTGTAGCTTGGTCAAAATCTGCACCACCGTGGCGGTGAAAACAACGATTTTTACGTTTACTCCACGTGTTTAAGGTGAAGTGAAACACGTCGAGCAACTTGATCGGCGTCGATGAAGAAGATTTGTCTAAATGCCTACGTTGCCGACGTTGGTTTTCACATCGACGGCTGGGTCGAATTATATTGGGTATTGTACCAAATGGCATACTCCGTCTGTCGTTTTCGTACAATAATTATAAAGATATCGATATAAAATTCCAGAAATCCTCTGGATTCGTGCTTTCTGGCGCCCTAAGTGACTGCGGAGGAACCCCCTGCGCCATCTGTGATTTCCAGGTCAATTAAATTTGCACTCCGAGACCTCGTATTCCCATCGTTTTAGCATAGAAGCGCATACAACACTTTTTTTTTGCCTTTATCCCGTTCAAATGCGAGTTTATCGATTATCAGAGGGTTCTAAATTGTCGTAAAATTGTCCTGACCCTTTCGTTTCTCATATCCGATCCTACGATAATTGTATATTGATCGAAATATGAGAGCTCGACGCCATTTGTTCTTGTCTGGGCTAGTTAAAAAATTTTTTCCAATAATCCAAATTTTTAATCTGTCCGGACAATTCTTAGATGATCAGGAGTGATGTGTCAAAGTTTCGGGCAGTTTGGTATAATGCCCTTAAAAAAATGTGTTGTATTCTAATCGACTGATTTGAAAGGGGTTTCACTTCACCTTAATGGTGTGGACTTGTCTAATCATTTGTGTAGATTTAGTTGAATTCATTTTTTCTATGTGTTATATCCTAGACAATTTAACATAATAAGAATTTATTAGGAACGGCAAAAGCGAACACCTGGACGTGAGTAAGCGTCCGGGTAACTTAATATATCGCGGAAAAATCACGCGCCAAGTTCGAGCCGCGGAGCAATATGTCGATCCAAGAACACGGGTCAGCACCACGTGTAGATGGTCGCAATAAAATGACCATGAAAATCAGCAAAATCGACGCCCCTCCATGAGAGACATATTGCTCCCTTCCTCAACTAACGAGAGCGCAAAATTCTAATTCGAAAACGGACCGACACTTCGCAGTTAAATTTTAAACCAGACGGGTCAGGAAGAGTTCCAACAACGTACTAGTTGCCAAGACAGAAAAGATTTCTAAACGTATATTAGCCGGATTCAAGGTGCTTAAAGACTGTGCCCGAAGCTTCGGAATTTCCAAAGGGGAATTACCGGAAAACCATCGCCCAAAGGTTCAACGGGATAACCTTCCACGAAAGGGGCGTTGGAATCAAAGACTATTATCGAAAGGTGAGCGATTCAATAATTTTCCTCTATCTGCATTTACGCGACCGAATTTTGTATTGGAACACTGTTAATCATTTGTGCGATTCACGATTCGATAATTTTCCTTAATTATCACTTATCTTCATTTAAGTGATTGAATTTTGTTTTGAGCATTGTTAATCATTTGTGCGATTCACGATTCAATAGTTTTCCTTAATTATCACTTATCTTCATTTAAGTGATTGAATTTTGTTTTGAGCATTGTTAATCATTTGTGCGATTCACGTTTCAATAGTTTTCCTTAATTATCATTTATCCTCATTTAAGTGATTGAATTTTGTCTTGAGCATTGTTAATCATTTGTGCGATTCATGATTCGATGATTTTCCTTGATTATCAGTTATCCTCATTTTACGTGATTGAATTTTGCGTTTGAACATTGTTAATCATTTGCGCGACTCACGACCCAATAAACTCCTTCAACTATCGTTTAGCGGAATTTATGTTACCAAATTTTGTTTCGAATTTGTTCGACTTCGGGTCGTTCCCGAAATAAAGGGATTATTTTTATAATCAGGGTAGAAATTTATTGACCCCTCGTGTTCTATTCCCAATTCCATACGTTCCTGCGTGCACCTCCAGTCCTTGGCTACACGATTCGGTTCGTGGCCTAAAAGGGAGGAAAGGAAAGCAGAGTCGAGTCTACCTGACCGACTCGCAAATCAGGTTGGGACGTCTTGACGTAACAACTTATACACAATTAGTTTCGTACATTAATCAGTTATCTCATGATTGAAATGCAATATCGCACATATTAAGTCATTTATACTATCGTTGTTGAAAGTATGTTCACTATTTTTTCCAGAAGTTATTTAGTTAATAATTTTTTTTCACAAAAAATGAAATATTAGGCGTTGTGTATATCGAGTTTAGGTCGAATTCATACATCCCAAAAATATCATTCAATTTCTGCTTATTCTGTTCAGAAAAAGTAAATTATGACAAACGGTAAGGCATAGACCCTAACGAGCATCTGCCATGAAATGGTCCTGTTTTATAGAATAAAATGTGAAGGGATGAAGTAGGGGTAAACGATAACTAATAATATTGTTTTAGTCTTCTAAACGATATTTAATGTTTCATAAATGATTACTGACAAGATTTTTAAAAATATGGGATCAAATACTTTTTCATGTTACTGGCTTCCCTCTGTTTGATCAACATTTTTTTTTATCTTGTTACTCAAAATTCCCGTTAAGAAAGAGAACATAAATAAAGCTATTGACTAATTGAAAATAGTTCACGCAAGTTACTCATTCTGACTCCGTACAAAAATTGTCTTGGAACATATTTTTGGTTCATATAAAAATGTGGAGAGGAATTGAAGGAAGTAAGATAGCTAGACAGTAGACATAATCGTTTGCCTTATAATTATTTGAATCCCAGAGGTCATTGAAACAACATTGTCGAAAAATGCAGACAGTGCAATAGCGCTTGTCTTCATTGAGTACGAAAAGAACCAAGCGGCACGATAGCGCTCGCCTTTTTTGTGTCGAAAAATGTCAATCAGTACAATAGCGCTGGTCTTAGTTTATGTTTTTTGGTGTTAAGTAGAGAAGGAAGGAAGACCGTGCTATTTCGATAGATTCTTAGTGCACACCTTCAGTTGTCCATAGCGTTCAAATGTGCCTGGATTATTCGACATGAAATCTAAACAGCGCGATCGAGCTGCTTGGGACCCAAACGGTTAAGTTCGTATCGGAATCAGTTTATATGTTGCCGTAGCACGTTCTCACCGATACAACTACCGAATGAATGTCAAATAAACAACGCCATGCGACAGACTACGTATTATTTCGACTACAATTATACAAAAGTATTGTCGGTAAACGCAACTTTAAGCATATAATTTGGCGTTCGTTTATAGTTCTAAAGGTAAGGTCATAATTGGTAGAAAATATTCACGTAATTTATAATTATACTTTGTGTAACTGGACCACTGAAAAAGTACAAATTATTATACATAATGTGATACCCATCAATTTACGGTGATATATATATGTGTATGTATATGTATAACGTAATTCGATTAATACATATAATGTAATATTCATCTAAATGATTAAAGTTCCAGTGTAACATATACTATAATAGAAAGATACCCTTATTAGGTTTTACACACAACGGCCGGTTCTTAAATTACGCGTGTGAATTTTTTTGCAGTGCATATTATTTCTGCTAATTTGTATTATCACTGTATTAGGCAACACACTTTTATACCAGGCTTATACGTTTGTATATGTATAAATTGCCTTTCCTTTTATAAACGCCGTCCATTTCTTTTAAACACTTTCTGTTGGACTCTGGAATTCCGACAGCGCGTGTATAGGGTTTTGGACTTTCTTTTGCGAACCTTTTCGCACTTTCGCTCTAACTTCTTCTGGCCTCTCAGGGCGAACCAGTGGTTTCTTCTCCGGTGCTTTCATCTTCCAAACAACGATCGGAGACTGTTGGGAAAAAAGCATATTAGTTAAAATTTTACATCAATGTTGGTGCTATTAAAAACTAAACAAAACAAACTTAATACACTGTTACGTAAACACCCGTACCGTAACATAACTTAGGGAATCGTAATCCGTACCATAACTTAGGGAAAAACCCATTTTCCGATCACCGGAGCTAGCCATGGAAATCCGAATACGGAAACGCGACTAGGAAACTCTTGCGCAAGGATCCAAAACTAAATCACCTGACACAACATACTCATCGACCAAGACGACTCCAAAAGTCATCAACCGATCCGGGGCGAATAAACTGATGACTACGCAACGCGTCATCGCGACCCAGAAGCGCCACCCTCACCTGGGCCCTAGGATCTCCCACTAATCGGAACACCCTGCTAATAAAACCAGCCTTCAGATCGAGACAAGTCATACGTCTTTAGTCAATTGTCATATTCAAGTGTCATATCGTCGGTCACTGTCAACGTCGACAACCTCGAGTGGAGCTCCTGGTCCCCGGCCCTCCGTTCCTAGCGAGTCAGAGACCGAGACCACCGGACTCCCTGTCGAGGACCACTATCCTGCGAGCTGCAGTAGTGCCACCCGGTACTCAAGCGATCCAACCCCGGAGTCAAGACCAGACGGCGGCACTGCGACTTCCATTAGACGGGAGGCTTCTAGGAGACCTCCAACCCTAGAGCACGCCACGGGATGAAGGTGTTCACGCACAGTCATCCAGCTGGGTAGATCAATAGAAACTGTCACCGAATCCGGCCGCTGATCACGACAGGTAGAGGATCCTTCGCAAGCTCGGCTCATCCTCATTTCATTCTAGTTTATTTCTTAAACCCTCATCTCCGACCAAACCGAATTCTAACCATTATCGCGATTTCCATGCCTTGCTCCGGTCAACCGGATAGATTAAGAACCCATTAACTTCCGTCAAACAGCTGAGCTCGAAATCTCAGAATCGCAAGACAGACTAGAATCACGCGTAGACCGCCATTAACCAGCAAAGAATTCCCGCGTCAGCACTCCGGCGTCCAGTAACCTACCGCCGCTAAAGCGCATTATCGTGACACCCGAACCGCCGCGCCGCGAAAGTATAAAAACCCAGGGAAAATTAGATCAAGGCACCTCGGGTGCCCCTCCCAGCTGATTGTAATTTAGACCTCACGGACGAATAAATGCAGCCATCATAGTACACTAGCCATATTGCCATTTGTTCAAACCCCTTTTTTAATCCTCACTCCCCTAGATCCCAGCTGAGGAATTGATCTAGTCGCTCGGATCAATCTCTTCACAAGATTAGAATACTCGTTACGCGCAAGATTTGGATAATCTCTATCCGAATCATCCCGGTCTCGCATCCGCTCGACCGCCCCGTAACAAGACATTCAGTTTATTTAACAGTTCAGCAATGCTGCGCATCTAATGGGATATAGTAGACCACTTACAAACTGTATGCATGTGTATTTCTAATCATTGCATGCGGGTAAATGGCGCTAGGACAATAATTCGTCTGTCATACGTCATCAGTGGCAGCCACTGAAAGCCGCGACAAACTGAACACCCAATTAGCAAGTCGCGACATTTTATTCGGGGACCAGTGAATCCCACTGGACGCACGGAAGGTTAGACTGGCGGGTAATTTAACCATTTGCGGTCGTATTTACTCAAGATCAAGAGAACTTTGGTGGCTGAGAATAGGTATACGACTGCCAAGGATTAACTGAAGCATCCATAACTTTCGCATGCAATGAGCAGCCAAAATTAGCGGCTCGATAAACAAGACTCTCTTCATCTAATAACTCGGTCAATAATCGTTTTACCAAAAATGGTAAAGGAACTGTCGACTTCAAACACCGCCACCTCCCATCATTTTCGGAGATTACTACGAGTTCCGGGATATCCTGCATATGTTATAAGCAATGTGATAAATATGAATATTCTGCACAGTTTCTAAACATTTTGCACAATATCCTATTCTAATGTCTGTAACGGGGCGATTTGGGAGCACCTGCGTGGCTATACAATCGGCGACAATCGATGCGCGCGCGATCGAGCAATAATCAGACGGCGCGATAAGGCCAAGGAGTAGAGAGAGGCCGCGAGCCAAAAATGTTAAGACAATAGGTTTGAGTCCCAGTTCAGATAGTCACTCGATTGGAGACTTTCGTGAGATACCAAAACGAAAGTATACGCGAAGTTAGTTAGGAAGAAGGCTGGAGTAACCCGGAATCCGATTTCAATTTATATGAAATAAAATTGCAGATAGATAGCAGAACCCAATCAATTCCTAAGTACCTGCGGTCTCTGCCACCTTGGTAGACGTGGCATTCCTTACTAGAACTCCTCGAACTTTATCCTGGGACTGTATTATGGCAGCACATCCCACAAACGTACGTTAGAATGCAAAGGAAAGGAAAACGAAAAGAACTAGTGCACCGTATCTTCGATTGACGAAAGTCACTTGTCAATCGTAGCAGGCACATACAAAAAAAGATACGAAAAACGTGTGAATTCGTACCTTCGTCTTTGTCAGTACGACAACCCTAAAGTAGGAACAAACGCGATCAACAATTGCGGAAGACAGCTCGGGCTCTGTTACGGTGACCGCCCCCGATCTACCGAGCTTTTGAAGTTGCGATAATGAAATCGCGAACCAAATAAATGCAACAAGAACCCACTCCCAAAAAATCCTACCGAACCAAAAGACCCTACGCCAGCGGATATCCGAAGCTGGATAACCGAAAATAAGTTGGGACGAACACCTGTAGAGCAAAGCTCCAGGAACCAAATAAGATAATCCAAATTACTTCAAGAATCGAATTCTAATTAAAAAATTACGCGAATAACTGTATTCCGAAATATTACGGACCTAAGCCAACCCATTTTCACCCACACCTTGAATCCTTTCTATCCGGATTCGGTGAAGAACATTTTGCATATTATTGTGAGATCAACCGTCAGTCTGAGAGTTCATTTCCTATCCAGAAGTAAATCCTTTTCAGAAAAGCGAAAACGATTAGTTAATTGTCAATCAACGTTAATTAAGGAATCTCGACGCGTTCAAGGTATCGAAACACGAATTGGATTCGGAATCTCGGCCTCGACCAGCTGAGCGACCGAAGCCGAGACTCGCAAGAAACCGAAACATTGTCTGCGCAGCATGACACATCGCGATCCTTCTCTAATTCGTACGCCTGCCACTCTCTTACTCGGGTTTTTGCACCTCGGAATCCGGCGATTTAATATATTCTCGGAAAATTCTGACGCGGCTCGGACTTACGACGGTGTGGAAAAGACGGTGCATTTTGCACAGCCTAAACCGTACCATTACAAGTCCCATAAATTATACACGTAATAATATTATTGTAATAGGCTTACCGTAACTGTAGACTGCCTTGGATATTTAGTTGACGCGACATAAGATGCTTTAACAGTTAATACAACAGCATTCATTAAATTTTTAGCTGCCTGAATGAGAGATGTTGCGCTATCGAGGCCAGAAACAATGAGTTCCCCACTGATGTTCTGGACATCGGCTTTAACTTTACTAGTAATGTTCATTTGGTGACAGTACAAAGCTATGCGCTGCAAATATGCTAGCAAATCTTTTTTTGTGGAGCTTTCTGGGCATTGGTCGGCAATTTGCCTGGTCAATTTATCTAGCTTTGTTCCAGCCTCAGAAATTTTCTTAGCAGCATTGATAACATCCATTGTCGTCTTTAAAGGGCCTCGACCTCGAGTGAAGTCTGTCATTTCCATCATAATCATACACATATGTTTAGCCAGCACAATTATATCATTTCCTGCATCATCCCACTTAGCGACTTCTCTATCAAATTTGAGTTTTTCACTCTTGAAAAATTCTACTTGTTGTAGAATTTTTTGTTTATCCTCTTCTGGCATTTTTCGCATAGCTTCTCGAGCCGTAGTGATACCGCTTATTTCAGGATATTCATCAACCCCATGCTCGCCAGTCTGGGCACTGGATTTACTGCGAGTTTCCAGAGTATAGTGCTCATCTAATTCGACATCCTCTGGGTCCAAGTCTTCATCCGCCTGTAATATAATTCAGTAAATTGAATTCTTCAAAAACCAAATTAGCATTTGACTAGTACACTTAATCAAAATTATAACTAACTTTGCAGTATATACAATGTTGTGCTCAGTTTTAATTAGTTTTAAATTTCAAATTTAATTTCAAAGTAATCATAGATTTTCTGGCATTAGTTGCATTAGTAAAATAATATATCTTATAACGAATATTAATCAAGTGTCTGGGATCGATATTGTTGGTTGTATCATTTTATACAATTAGCATAACAGGCAAGTTTGTCTCTCCTTGAGTGGCGCCCTCTCTTATTGCATGATTAACCCAGAGGATACATTACGAGATATGTCTCGAGTTAAATGCCCCACCCGATATCAATATATTTGTATCTTAACATTTAAAAACCCTCTCATTTTCAGTATATTTTGGTTTGAAATGTTTAACAAATTTACAGAAGTAAGGTCATATGTATTCAACAGAACAGCAGTAAATCTTTAAACTTTGAACATGATTGATATAAAAATAATTCTGTATTCTCTATTTTATAGTGTAACACTATAAAAACAAATGTTGATAATAAATCAGTTTTATCACAACATTTTTTCTTTAACTGAGCATATTTATTCTGTTCTATTTCACCTATACAACGGTAATAAAATAGAATAGAGTCGTCAAAGGAGTAAAACAGAAATGAAATTGAATATCTTACCCTATTCATGAGTACGGCTCGCCTGATCTCCCGTACCCCATCGTAGACTAATCTAGAAGCATCTATGAAGTCATTTTCATCTACATCCTTTGGTGGATTACTGCCTAAAGCATCTACAGCCACTTCCACCCTTTGCGCAAATTTCGGCATAACTTGTTCCCTTAAAACCTTCACAGCTTCCAGCACTCTCTTAGTATAAATACATGGCTCGTAATTATCCATCTCTGCCTGCACAACGTTACACACTCTGGCAGACCGTCCTCTTATCGCTCCTGCTGTTCGATCCAAAGTGTCTGCATCTCCTTCTTGTAGAGCTAAGACACACTTGTTCACGTCTTCTAAAATATGGTTCTCTGATACCGCTAAAAAGTCATCGATGGTAGTGATGTCATCGACAGCTTCCGTAAGAACACGCACTTGATTTTCCCAAGCTTGTCGAAATACTTCCATGTTGTCAAGAGCCACTTTAGAGCGCGGACGTGCTGCCAAAACTCGAGCAGCGTTTATTACTTGAGGACAGAGATTCTCAATTTGAGCTGCTGCATAACGAACCATCTTAACCCCATCTTCGTTCCCGGACATGCTACATACCAGATTAGCTACCTAAAACAAATTACATATTACGTCCATTAAGCACATATATCGAGTTATTAATATTGTAAGTAATAACGACGAATATTACGGAATAACAACGTTTAAGAATTCCAAAAACAATTTAGAAGTTTCATTCAGAGAAATTTATAGTTATCGTTATTAAAAAAAATCAGTATAACCTAAAAATGTTGTTCTGGTAACTAAATATATTAACTATGTCGACTATTCCAACATGACCGTATTTTTTTAGTAAAAGGAACAATTGGTTTTGGGTGGAGGCAACTGAAAGTGTATGTTTCAATTACTGAAATGTCATAGTAGCCGTAGCGTAAGGAACGTAGTAAGGGCGGTTGCTTCACCTTAGTCAAGGTAATTGCAGGGCCCTTCCATTGTAACTATCACACCCAAAAATAGGTTAAAGTGCTATAAAAAGGTCATTCTACATATTAAAATGTTAAAATATTTAAAAATGTTTTTTCCAAACTGGGTGCACCGAATCATTTGAAACTTCGACCTGTGATTATGAAGGATCTAAGGAAGAACGCGATGAAATTTCAATTCTCGACAAAAAATTACATTTCTCTCGGACAAGAACCAAAAACACATTTTTTTTCGAAAAATGAAATTTCACGAGCATCACGTTCTTTCCTAGGGCCTCCGTAATCACTTATTCAAGTTTTAGATAATTTAATAAACCCAGTTTGGAGAAAAGCTTTATAAATATTTTGACGTTATGATACATACAGAATGACCCTTTAATATCACCTTAAGAGGATATGAAAGGCGCTAACGCGTCGCTAAGGCGTCAACCTGACAGTACGAAGGTTTTTCCGAACCTTAATACAGGAAAAACACTAAACTTGGATTGATTGGTTTCCAGTCGTTCAGGGCAGCTTAAATGAAGTACATCATGACACAACCAGATTCACGCCGTTGGAATCTCATCTCAACAAGAAACTAACGCGATTCTGGGAGGAATGGCCCCAACCAAGGGAAAAGGACAACGAACCAGGATATGGAAGAAAGCTTCAACTCGTCCGTGGAAACGTAGAAGTCAAGAGCAAGAAGCGTGCCGACAGATTTAATCAAGCACACAAACTATCTAACTTTGTCCCGGGGGACATGATTCTGGTCAAGGCGAACAACGTCTCAAACCCGGCGAATAAATTATTAGCCAAATTTCTCGTGATATACGAAGTTCCATACAAAATCAAGAAAGCCGTAGGACCAGCAACATGTATTCTCGCGCGCCCAGGAATGAAGAAAGAGCGCTGCATGTTTCGTAGCATAAATCTCAAGCGATATCTCACGCCAATCGACATCGGTAATTCGCAAGGATCGACTCTAACCAACGATTCAGTTCGAACGCCCGATGTCCCCTCATCGCAGAGCGATGAGTCCCCAAAATGACCAATCACACGTCAATAGTTGAAAAACCAAAATTGAATCTGATTGGAACCACACGAACCATGATATCGACCAATAAGGGGACATAATTACGCTAAGGATAAGGATTAGATTTATAAGCGGATCGAACTCAGAACGATTACCAGTTATCAAAGTGAGACAATAGAGAAAGGTCAACGACACAATAGCGAAGTCAAGAAGCCGAAGAGGCGAGTGCAAAACGACGAGGCTCAACGGTACAAGGCGACGACGATATTAAAGTAAGCGATCCAGCAACAAACATTAATCAATCGGAACATTTTAATTCGAATAGGAGTCACAGTATACCAGGGTACTACCCTGTGACGCATCCCCGTCGAGGAGATCGGGTAAGTGACCGTCCGGAAAGTAGGAATAATGAACCCGTACCGCATGTGAGCCCAGCTGGAGTTCCGACAGGCCGAACTATAACGAATAGAGCAGTGACTATAAGCCAAAATGAAACGGCGGCCAAACGAACAGGATCGAACCTTGACAGCATATGGCATTGACTACGGCGGAGTCACTAGAAACAGCTCGGACGACTTGCAGACTCTACCGCAGGACCGAGTAAACGAACGGCGAGACAGAGATAGTCAGGTTACTGCGGGACGGGGGATGGGATATGATGGCATAAGAGTGTATCATTAGCTCGAGTAGCACGTGGATCCAACAGTGGGGAGAGAATAACAAAAACGTGGTAGACTACATCCTAGGCAACGGTATGGCGCGCTCAGGGGAATAACCGAAGGAATCAATTTGTAGGATAAGCAACAATCAAAAGTTAAGAAATAAAATCTTGGTTCTCGAAAGGCAAGAGTGTACAATCACGACCTATCCCATGACTTTCCAAGCGGACTGTAGCGAGACAAAAAAAAATGTGCGAGGAGTAGGCGAAAAGGGGGGGAACACGCGTGTAAACTCAAGACAAAGTGAATGACGAATCAGGCACGCACAAGGTAATGAGCAACTTTGGGAGTCATTAGCATGTTAACTGCTAGCGAATATGGACAAATCCACACAGACAGGCAAACCGGTAACCGGGTGAGAAAGCAGGGTACGGGAGTACATCTGACGTCTGGGACTCAGGACCTCCAACCGCCCGCCTAGGAAGGGACTGAAGAAAAACAAACAGGCCCAAACAGAGGATGAGTATTTCCACTTGGCGAAGCAGGACCAGGACATTCGCCGAGTCCTGGAAGAAATCCTGACGGTCGGAAGGCATCCAGGGACGAAGGAGCATCCAACCCAGAAACCTACGGAGATACAACGCTTTCGATTTATTCCGAAAGCGCCGAACCCCCGAATCATCGAGGAGTGTAGGGGGCGATTCTTGGACCTGACGGCGTGGCGGGGCCAGGCCGCAACATGACGACGATCCGGCGACTCGAGGGCGACCCAAGAACAGCCAACCTGGGACCCAACCGTACGCAAGTACTCCCGGACATAGTTCACCATCACTCCCCTCTCCCCGCAAAGGATGCTGTATCGGGAAGATCCAAGAAACTAAGATTAATAAAATCATGATTAAGTATTGGTAACAGTGCAATTATTAAGTCCTGACTCTTAGGCGAAGGAGCCCGGAATATCCGTACCAACAGTTCCGAATTCCTTCGAGAGGGCAATTGTAACGGGTCAGTGGGATTGCGGACCATAGTATCCGAAATTAATTCGGGATTCAGAATACACTATGCGTGCACCTTAGGATAAGTAGGGGAACGCTAAGATAGGGAATCCGCGATCCGCGAGTTCAGCGAGCGCGAGAAGCGGCTCTCTTGGATTTTGGAAGCGAAGAAAGGCAGTCCGCGATATCTCTGCTAAATTTAAAGGATTAAGCACACCAGCGCCGAATTCGGCGCCATCGACCACGGGACACCGAGACATTGGAGCGACGAAGAGGAGCGGGCGCTTCGAAGGATGATTATGGAACAAAAATCGCAACTTTTGTTGCGCCCTCTTTTCCCAAAATGTCCAGCGGGTTGTGGAGTTGTGCCACGACCCGTCTGTTCCTTCTCCCACGGGTTCTGCCATTGCGCCGTCACCCGTCACTCCTATCACTCCCTGGGTTCTGGAATGGAACCGGTCACCTGGGTTGTGGAATTGCGCCATCACCGATCCTAGGTCCTAACCAAACCGTCCACTGCCAATGTCCGCAGCTGGTCTCCTATCCAATTAACAAAGAAGGCTGTTCTCGTGGAGTGTAGCTCCAAGAGAACAGTTCTTTCAGTTTAAGGAATGTCCGCGCACAGCAAGGCCGTACTTCCTATGCGTATAAATCACGCGACGCGTGCCTAGGACGAGATTAGAAAACTTTAGAAATAGTGCGAGAACCTTTCCAATCATCTCCTTTCCAACGTTCTCAGAAATAACTCGTTGATCAGAAAGGGCGCTTTCTGTAGATATTACATTGCGCGTAATTCCGAATTCTTGTCCTCTCGCCTGTCTCCTAATTAAATTTATTGTACGGACATATAAAGTAGCACGAACCCACGGGTAAGCAATTTTTGGGACGACAGTCGTTGACCAAGATTGCGACCGTTACAGTACATATCGTACATAGGCTCTACCTGAAATACCGAGAGTTCTAGCGTCTTTCCACCATGTGGTCAAATTCGTTCGGGGACGCTTACTTAGCCTCCGCCCATCTACTGATGAATGCGAAATCCAAACGCACTACTTTTTCCGGCGATATTTAAAAAAGAGGACATCGTCTTGACGAATAGAGCCCTTTCGGCCCATTGAAGGCGTATGTGAATCGAGCCAACTGCTGGACGAACCGGGCCTCCAAGAGGCAACGACGTGGGCTGGCAACTCACGCGCCCAAGGGCCATCCGTAAACCTCCTCGTGGTGGAGGCTGGATGCGGGCCTCCATGGGTCCGCAACGAAACGGCAAATGGCTACTGGGGAACCGTAAGAGATGCGAGCTCTGAGGAATTGATTCGCACTCTTGTTCCCGCTAGAGTTACCGGCGGCAGGTGGCCCCCATTGTTGGGAATATCTTCCGACCGGACGACTGGGTGTGCCGGGAAACCTTTCCCGTGTCCCGGATTTCCCGGTGCGGGTGGGGGGCTGGCATTCACCGGCCGTAATAAGAAGACAGACGAGCGGGTACTGGCCGATAGAGGAGGAAAACCGATCCGACTTTCCCCTGGAATCCTGGCCGATGGATGCGGGTTCTCATCTGGGAAATCTCGTAAACCCACGGTGAAGCATTGCGTCTCAGCTGGGGCTTTGCACGAATGCTCGCACCATGCGGGTGCAGGGAAAGGATCTCCACGGGGTTCAACGCGGGTAACGGGCGGCGTCCCTGATGCTCTCTCCTCTTCTTATGCTAATGACTTCTGCATTCCTCATCTGGTGTAGGAAACCAATATAAAGTCATCGACATAGGCACTAGAATTGATACGCACGCCATCGAGTTCGGAATCAGCAACCTCCGGAACAACTCGAAGAATATCGTCGACAATGAGGTAAAACTGTAGAAAAGAGAGCAGGTCCCCTTGTCGAACATCCCTCAGAACAGGATATACCTCCTACCTACATATCTTCCCGACCTTCGAACACAGTGAACCTCCGAAGGTACAGGCTAGCCACGTATTCAATAAAAGCTGCCGGTTATTCCATCTACGGCCAGACAAACAACAGCACCATAACTGACACTGCCATATGCCTTAGTAATGTCCAGAGAGGCAATGTGGACCTCATGCCGCACCGTCCGTGAGATTCAGAAGAACAACCGCAACAACGGCAATATTATCCAAACACCCATGAGCAAAACAGCGCTGACTGAGGTTGATAATACTGCACTCCCTCAGACGGACAGCAAGTTTCTTAAACAAGTGCTTGGCGATGACCGAAACCACACTGATCGGTCTGAAGTTCGCCGCTATCGGGTTTTGCCCAATCTTTAGTAGGAATATATTGTGAGTCTTGGGCACAGACTCCGGGAAGCTACGTTATTGGACAATACTACATTAAAAGACAGGGTGTTCACAGACACTGGCACAGAGCGCCACACGTGAGGACTAATTCCGTCCAACCCCGTTAATGCGAAGGGCACGGAGATAGTCACCACCTCCTCACATGCCACCGGTTCCTAGACAGAAGCCAAAACCTCCACAGGAGTCCCATACAATTTGTGAACTGTCTGCGTAAGTGGCGGCTGGCCTACAAATGGTCCTTAATGTAAGGCCATAGTATCGACATCGGGTATCTCCGGATCGACCCAATCTCCATCTACGATGTTTATATACAACACAGGACATGTCCTTGCAGAACATTCTATGCGTGTATGTGTACTACAAGCGCCAATTATGCGTGCAACTTCTGGGCTATCGACGAAGGCGAGGGGGCGCCGGAGGACGTGGAGCGACATGAAATGTATTGGTAGCCCACGCAGCAATCGCCGCCGAAATGTCATTACCCGCCAGATGATAATTCGCGGGCCCAATTAAGTCTATGACACTATATTCGCCGACGTTCTCCATCACCGGTATCAGCAGTCGAATGGCTGATGGGATGCCGTGGAATAGCGCTGACTACCGTCCATACCAACGGTTAACCGCGGGCGAATCCGGGGATAGGAGGGCTAAATGCGTCATCTCGGGGATGGATTCATACTCGCTCACCGTAGATGATGGTGATACAGCCCGAAGGTCATCAATGGCAGCATAATTAACAATAGTCACCGCGCTAACACACACTCTTAATGGTACCCAACCAAGGTGCATTCAAGTACAACGGCTAGCAGATGTTAGTTAATGAACCGTATGTTGCAATGAAGCACTAACTCCTTCTCCGCGCCATTATTGTACGGAAAGAAGCAGTAAAAAGCATATTAGCAAAATGGGGCAAAACAATATCGCTAGTATCGCCATCTGTAGGAATCGCCAGCATATTTTCATACACTGTTACGCAAATGGTGCAGGTCATTTACGATTTTCTAGCTGCGGATACTAAGGTCTTCTTAAATATCAGCAGTTATTAGTATAATCTTATCGAAAAATGCCAAGTAGCGCGATCGCGCTTCTCTAATTCCGTGTCGACTACCTGCGCGATTGAGCAATTTTTGCTTACAGGCACTTTTGTACAATCTCGATAATGTAACAATAAAGACACGCATTGAAAAGATACAAGCATGCAGTTAGTTCGATTCTACGAATTTATAAGGCGACACATTTAGGCATTGAATAAGAGAAGCGCGATCACGCCATCTGGCACTGAAATAGTTAATAGTGAAATATAGTTAACTGTTAAAATATTTTTGGTTGAATTTTATGATGCATTACAAATAAAACACAACACTGGAAATAAACTGTGTGGGATAATCATGAAATATTCAATTTATCGAGATATACTTGTCCAATATCTGAATATCATTATTCCTAAATTAAAACTTTGATAATATGTAACGGGGCGAATTGGGAGCGTCTGCGCGAGACCGAAATCGACGGCAATCGACGCGTGCGCAATAACCGCAGAATTAGGCGGTGCGAAAAGGCCGAGAGGTAGGAGGAAGCCGAGGAGTAGGGAGAGGCCGCGAGACTCCAGGAGACCCCAAGTAAAATTCTAAAAGACAGAACAGATTTAGATACCGAGCAGAATAGAATCAGATATCGATGGGGATAGACACCCAATTCTCACTAGCATTAGGATAAATTCAGGTCCCAATTGGACAAAGGTTTAGGAAGTTAGAATAGCCAGAAGAGAAACCGGAGTCAACCGGAATTTAGGAAGATTTATGAAATAAAATTTATAGGGAAGAATTCTAAATTAAATCCCAACCCCAGCGATCTCTGCCATCGAGGTAGCCGTCGCATCCCTAAGTCTAAATCCTTTGAACCCTATTCTGGGATTGTGCTATGGCTGCATCTCCCAAAAACACGAACATTAGATCGTGAAAAGAAACAGAAAAGAGAAAGAAAAAGAGCCATACCTTCGACTGACAGAAGTCAATCGAAGCAGGTTCACATAAAAAGAATACAAAGGAAGTGTAGATCCGTACCTTCGGCCTTGTCAATGTGACAGCTCTGAAACAGGAACTGACACTATTTTCAATTGTGAAAGACAGCTCGGACTCTATCATTGTGATTGCCTTCGATCTGCCGAACTTTCACAGTTGCTTAGAAGAATTGGAGCACGAAGAAGTGCAAAAAGAACCTACAACAAAATATCCTCTCAAACCTCAACACCCTAAAACCAGTAGATATCCGAAGCTGGATAATCTAAATTAGAATTGACACTAACACCTGTAGAGCAGTACTCCAGGGACCCAATCAATTAATTCAAGTCAAATTCGAGAATTGTTTGAAATCAGAAATTAATCAAAATAATAGGATTCCGAAATACTTAGGAAGCCAACCTATTTGCACCCACACCTTGAATCCATTTTATCAGGATTCGATGATGAACAGTTGGCGTACTCTCATGAGATAAATCGTCAATCTGAGAGTTCAATTCCTATCCAAATTCAATTCATTACAATAAGGTGAAGACAATTAGATAATCATCAGTTAAAGTTGTTTAGGAATCTCGAAGCGTTCGAGATATCGAAACACGAGTTCGATTCGGAATTTCGGCCTCGATCAGCTGAGCGAGCGACGCCTAGACGTATAAGAAACCGAAACATTGTCTGCGCGGCACGAGACATTGCGATCCTTCTCTAATTCGCACGCCTGCCTCTCTCTTACTCGGGTCTTCGCACCTCGGAAATCAGTGATTTAATTTTCCCGGAAAATTCTGACGCGGCTCGGACTTACGACAGTGGAAAAGACGGTGCATATTGAACGGCCTAATCCGTACTATTACAAATAATACAATTTTTTATACTAAATTCCCATATACGTATCTGTGAACTTACCTCAACCAACTTGTTAGCGTGCTCGGTAAAAACTAACGCATATTCTTCTACTTCTTTGTCCCTTCCATTACGAGCTGCTTCGATTAAAACTAATAATGGAACACTCGTTTCCAAGAAACTATCAGAAACGTGATCAACGACAGCTTTACGTAACTGCCGTCGTAAATCTCGAGTCTTCCTACACATGTGATCAATGGCTCGTTCCAAGCTTTCGGATTGTTCCTTCACACCCATCTGCAAACGTAATATTAGTATTGTTATTTTGTTATTCGTGATAAGAAAACATACAACATTAACAAAAGAACTCAGTAAGTGCCGTACAGGTTTCATAAGAAATAAATTATATTTTTCTTATTCCTTGATTTAAGTAAGTACTCTTAATGTACACACTTAGTACGCATGGATTTTATTAGATCAAGATACTCGGCAGAGTTTCGCGCCAAATTCTAACACATGCATGCACATGCACATATGGTCGTACGTATGCGCAGCTATATGCATGTGCGAGCGCTATCTAGTCTTTACCGCAAGTTTGGTACTCCGATATCTATTAATATTAATATCTTAGATGTATGAATTTGTAATGAATTCACGTTTTCCATAATTAAAAAGTATTATTATCTGCAGTCACTGTAATTTTTTTCAGATTTTTTTACATGCACTCTATTACACGCTTAAAGTTTGTAATTATTCGTAAGGTCATGCTTGACTCAAACTACGTAATCAGACATCGTTTATTGCTCGCCATCTCAACCTTTGATACAGAAAATACATGAGAATGGCAAAACCACCTCTATTTAGAGTTAATTTCTTTCCTACTCAACTACGTCCAGGTGGCGCGTCGAAAGTTACACACCGTGTCTGGAATGCGATCAGTTGACAGTTTTAGATTAGGATATATAATAAAATAAGGAACAACTATAATTAAAATGTAACTGTTTATTTATTATGTATTTATAATATATACATTGTGACGATGCACCCGGTGGGCGATCGCCCCAGGGCTCCAAATATTGAAACCTCCATCCTGCAATGCATTAAAATCCTTTCCGAAGGCAGTGGTATACAATTTTAATTGTATCATTTCATCCATGTCTTATTTCAGCACGCTCGGCGCTCAAGGCCGAGGAGGAGAGGAGCTAGAATATTCGTCGCGTTACCTGTAACTCTTTTTTTCATATCATAAGTTGTGCATAGCTTAGACGTTAGGACATCCTCGCGATGAGGCGAGTGCGGGCAAGAAGTCAACAGCGATCGCGGGACAAGGGCGCCCTCGAGAGACCGCAGAAGAGGAAGACAACGGTGGCAGAGAGGTCTCGCCCCGCCGCCGCCCATGGGTGCCGGGGCCGCGCGGAGTAGGACGGAATAGAACCACCCGTGACCCCGCGCTTGACGGCAAGGGCCGACCCATGGCAGCGTCGCTGGGTCACCGCGTCCGTACCCGTATTTCCGGCCCCTCACTGATGGCGAGAGGAGGGCGCATTGCCGGCGGCCGTGGACCCCCCGCCGTGACCTTTGACTCAAGGGAGTCCATAAAAGAGCGGTAAGGGGGGGATCTCAATTGAGTCGCCCTCCTACGCCAAGGCCAGGCCGCGGTGACCCCAGGGCGGAAGGGCCCACTGATCCCCTCATCCGGGAGCCGTTGCATCGAGGGATGTCGGCACCCCCGGGCAAAATCGCGAGGAATCTTGGCTCAATGGAGCCCAGGACCGGCGCCACCGAGTCTCTGAGGAGCTGCGTCCCTGGACCTGCGGATGACGTCACGCGCCGGCCGCGCGCCCCGATTGGACAGCAGGATCCGCTTCAAATCCGGCGCGCGAACCTGCGCCGCGGCTGTCATCATCCCGAAATCGTCGAAACTCCGAACGCGACCGCTGTCAATTGGCCGACGCAATTTGGCAGCCGACGGCGGCCAATCAACAAGAACTTTGAGCCGCCGAAAAGGAGCCGTCGACCCTTCCCGGAGGACCGCGGCGAAGACCCGGCCTTCTTGGTCCGTGAGCGTCAAGCCGTGACGACGAGTTCCGCTGCCTTCCTGCCTTCTCATCTCTCTGCACCGCTCCCTCGACTTAATACCGCTGCCTGGGGAGCATCGCCGCCGCCGGTGGACCTCCAGGGCACCGAGGGACCGCCGTCACACTCGCCGAGCCCGAGGTTTCAGCGTACAGTAACATTTTGTATAGATGTTTGATAGTTTCCCGGTTTCGCGTTTTCCCCTGGTAACCCGTCATCGGGCCGCGCGCCACGCGGTCGGCCCTTCCGCGTCTAACCGGCCAAAGTCTCGTGTGAGCGGCCCCTTTTATATTTTTGCGGCCAAAGTCTCGTGTGAGCGGCCCCTTTTATATTTTTGCGGCCAAAGTCTCGTGTGAGCGGCCCCTTTTATATTTTTGCGGCCAAAGTCTCGTGTGAGCGGCCTTTTTGAAGTAAAATATCTTCTTGCTGCCTCTCTCCTCGGTCGGATCAAGAAGCCGTGTCGACCCGAACTCGAGAATGATCTTGAGCGGTCGACACGTTAATTTCCTTTTTGTTTCGCGAAGTGCGAACTTCAGTTAATTTCTTTTTGTTCTCGCGATGTGCGAACTTTGTTAAATAATTACCGTTTTCGCGAAAGAAGACGAACTTAGGACTTTAACCTCCGCGTAACGGATCAGTCACAGCACACAGAACAGCGCCTGTTCACAGAAAGAAGCGCATTGTTCTCGCACAATCTGCGTTGAAAATCGGAGTGATGATCAGTGTTGTATCAATTGCTGAGTATTTTTACGATTTCTACAGTTTTCTTAAATTCAGATTTCTTAATTTGTGCTTTACTTGTAATATTATAAATTTCAACATGTTGGAAAATGCTCACCTTCAAGATTCATCCAAGAGTGACGCAGATATTTAAAATAACTGCCCTACACATGTTTACATAATAATAAATCCGTACTATTACAAATAATACAATTTTTTATACTAAATTNCATTAAAATATCAAGAATTCCCGCGTCAGCACTCCGGCGTCCAGTAACCTGCCGCCGCTAAAGCGCGCTATCGCGACACCCGAACCTCCGCGACGCGGAAGTATACTATTCCAGAGAAGTTAGGTCAAGGCGCCTCGTGTGCTCCTCACAGCTGACTGTAGTTCAGACCTCGCGTACGAATAAATATAACTCTTATCGCCACATAGCCTTTTGTTCGCACCCCCTTTTTATCCTTCACTCTCCTAGATCCCACCAGAGGAATTGATCTAGCCGCTCGGATCAATCTCCTCACAAACGCAAAATAAACGTTACGCGCAAGATTTGGGTAATCTCCATCCGAATTACCCCGGCCTCGCATCCGCTCGGCCGCCCCGTAACAAACTTGTTCTTTCTGAAGAAATGAAAACGTAATTTCATTGATTTTGAAAGTGGCGTAAGTCCATTTATATCCATCAAAAACATATTATTTCTTAAATAATGTTAATTATGCTAATTGGGATGATAAATTTGACACCCTTAGAAACCCAGAAACGTTATTCTACTGTTATCTGTTACCCATATTTTTGAATTTAATCCAACGCAAACCCTTCAATATCTCGATTCGAACATAAATGAACTTACGCCACTTTCAAAATAAACGGCTCATATAGCGGCGCCCAAATGGCGAAAACGGCAGAAGCTCCGGAAACGTGATTCCACGCACTGCCGATGGGAAGAAACCCAACTCAGCAGATCCGAAGCTTCTCAAACAGAACCGCAGGATGAGACCTCGGTTCAGGACAGTCGCGAATTCGAGTCACGACAAGACGAGACGACAAAGCAAGACAGACCTTTTGATCGAATCATAGGATAGAAATCGTAAGCATATATATAATAGATCGAGTTGCACCCCATTTGAAAACGTCATCCCGCTTGGGGAAGGCGAACCAATACTGAAGTACGAATTTATCTTTTCTTTTGTAGTTCCACAACGGAGATTCCAGCAGCAGAGCCGCCCAGGGCACAGCCCCTTCAATAAAACTTGCTACTGTTACGCACCGACTAAGTTACTTCACCCAGACCCTAGCCGCGAACGCCATCGCTCCAAACAGCTACTGTCTCGGGAAGAGAACCGAACATAGACCGTGGCGTACAGGGCGCCACCTAACTTGTGGCGTCACCGGACTACCGTTACATACTATTTTTTAGATTTCATGTCAATTTGGTTCTGATCTGCGCTAAATCAAACAATTTTGTATGGAAATGCAAATTTCGAAATTATCAGAATGTTCCTTAAGTGCTCACGAATCATGTGCTAAAATTTCAGGTAATTCGGTGGAATACCCTTAACCACTTGCGCTATAAAGACGTGCCACGCACGTCGAGAAGCTTTTGTTCCAAAACTGCCAGCGACATGTATACCACGTCGTTAGGCATTTGTCGTGGAAACAAAATCGACGTGTCCGGCACGTCGACTAACAGTTGGATCGTTCATTATTCGAGCTACAGTTCCAGCGTCATCGATATCTTGGAAATATTTCAGAATCGATAGGGTATGTTGTACGGATGTTATACCGCATGTTATATTGTAGAGCGCGGCACGGCAACCGAAAATTAAATCGTAGCGCAAGTGGTTAACACGTTCGCGACGGGGCCTGAATTTACTGGCCGCACCGTAGAGCAGACCTGTTTTTGTGCTCGATCCCATCGGGCGGGCTTAGTTCCCGGTGGTACATGAACCATTGCCGGTGTACCTCCGGTGGCTCATCCCGCCCGATGGGACATTTCTGTACGTACCACCGGTGGCTCATCCCGTCCCATGGGACAGACAAGAATGTACCACCGGTGGTACACCCCGTCGCGAACGTGTTAAACAAAAAGTGTTATCTGAATCGATTGGTTTGAGGGACGTTTGATTTCACCATGTTAAGATGATATGAAAGCCGCTGAGAAATTTAATCGAGGTCGATAAATTAAAAGTCATCTATACCCTTTTTGGTGGTAACGTCATTTCGAATACTCAAGTGATAACATAAGCTGACGCGTTCCGTTACCGACATTTATATTTATGTTGGTATTTTACAGTCTACGTTGAGAATTATACGAACTGAAGCGTTCCATATGTCATTTCAGTAAAGTAATGATAAAGAGATCGATGTAAAACGGTCGAAATCCCGTAAATTCATGACGGTTTATATTCTAATGGACCAACCTTTGGAGCCATTTGTGACCTTTGACTCCAACTAAATTTTTGCTCTAAAAACACGCGTTAGCCATGGGACACACCAGCATTCTTTTGCAATCGTTGGTGAAAGTATTTTCCATATTTTTTCATCTGACTCTATAATCTTCCATTTCTATGGTATTCTAAATTATTCGAACTACGTCCCGAAACTCTTCATTTTCGATTCTAAACCTTCAAGATATGTAAAACATTGAAAATGTGCACGGTCCACACCATGTTGGTACCAGTCCATGATAAATTAATAAATTGTTGATAAAAAATGAAATTTCGTGAGTTTCAGGACCTACTTTAAGGCCTCCATATTCCCGTGGTAAAATCTGAATCGAATCGGTACACTCAATTCGGAGAATAGTTTCACCAACGATTTGACTTCTCAGATATATATAGGAAGACTCTTTCGTATCACCTTAACAGCTTCAAATTAATTTACTGAATCCTTCATGATTTCTAAAATGATATTAACAAAGATGATTTGCAACTTACATTATTCATGTACTCGCTTAGTAAGTCTTGAAGAGCTTGTCTGACTGCGTTACATTCAGCAACAATACGTTCTCTGCGTTCATCTCTTGTACACGAAGAGTCAGCCATAAGCGCAGCTCCACTAATGATGCTTTCTAATCTTTCTTCTAGACTGGGACGTGTGCGTACTTCATTGTATGCTAAAGGTGACATAACCATCCTTTCGTCAAAATCATCTAATGCAGCAGCCAATTCTCCAGGCCCATCGTAAGGATGTTGACTATCCGTGGGAGTTTTTCCTTGAGCGACGTCATTGATAGTATTAACAGCTTCACATACTTGTTTTAACACGTAATCTCGATTCGCTTTCGCTGCTGCCAACTCTGGATGTCGAACGTATACTTTGGAAGCAGTAAGTAACATCGTAGAATGCTTTTTCAGAACAGCTCGAGCTGCTGCCAAGTCGTCTCGTAATTGTGGGTCTTTCAGCTCTTGCTGACGTTTAGCCGCTTGATTCATGAGCTCTGAGGCATTTCTACCAAATTGTTTAATATTTTCCAAAAGTTCACCTTGTGACGAAGCATTTTGCAATTTCTTCAAATCATCCTCGACCACATGCAATGACTTTAGAAGAAGATGTACATCCACCATGTCTGCTAAGATCAGCAACCTTGTGACAGCAGATAACAAGTTTCTAGCTGCACGGACCATGTTTCCACGCTTTAACGATGAACAAGGATCCTCCGAGAATTCTCTATAATACATTAATTAAATCTTATGAGTTGTTTTATATTTACTCAAAACATTAACAGTTACAATAAAATGTCACCTTTTATAAAATATCACGTATATAGTTCAAATCTGTTTTTGTTTATGTAAAGATATTTGAAATATAATAGAGAACGAATATGATCGAAAAATGTGTATCTTATTATCTTTTGAGAATAAAAATTTTCAATATATTTAAATTCTATTAGAACATATCGTACTAAGCACTTCATATGAAGAACGAGTTGAACTTAATATTTTTTACTTTGACTGATAATGAAGTATTAAAAGTGTAGTAAATTATTTCTACTTTGTACTGTAAAAAATACATATTTAATACATACTGATATTGAATGTATATATAGTTTCATAATGCATGATAAACAATTTCATCCTAATTTGTTTAAGGTTCCATATAATGAATGACATATTGTGAACTCTGAATGTATATGTAGGATAAATACCGAAGAAATTAACGATTTTTATAGAAGCCCAAATCCTACGTTGATGCTCACTAGTTGTAACGGTTTGTGGCCACGTGCAAGTAACTTGCGCCATTTCTTGCTAGAGCAACTCGCATTTGCGGATACACTATCAATAAACTTGTAGCAAATTTCTTGCCACGAGTCGCTCTGGCAAATTCTTGCAAGGCGACTTGCGAGAGTGATTTGCTTTGGCGTGTTCGCGGGAGTCACAAACTTGTTGCAATTTTTGTTGAGTGTGAGATATTGGATGACCTATCTTACATTATGGGAAACATGTATAAGAAGGCAGATGCTGTAAGCAAAACAAAAAACGCATATAACACTGCACTCTGACGTGTCAGTGGACCTGACGCGACACCTATGAGTCACCCTTAAAATTTTGTCTCGACGAAGACTTAGATTACGCGATACCGACTCTGCGAGGAGCATAAAAACAACCGCTTGCTTGTGTTCCGTGGCGGCCAAGCGGATGCGAGGCCGGGGTGATTCGGGTAGAGATTACCCGAATTTTGCGCGTAACAGGTATTCTAATCTTGCGAGAAGATTGATCCGAGCGGCTAGATCAATTCCTCTGGTGGGATCTAGGGAAATGAGAACTGAAAAGGAGGTTTGAACGAAAGGCAATGTGGGCTAGTGTGCTATACTGGTTGCATTTATTCGTCCGTGAGGCTTAATTTACAATCAGCTGGGAGGGGTACCCGAGGTGCCTTGACCCAATTTTGGCCGTTCGGCGTGACGTCATAGCGACGTTCCCTGGGTGTCCGGTCACTCGAGAAGACTCGCATCCACGCGCAAATCGCTCTCAGACTCAAAGACGGTCTCGCATTCGTGCACCTACCCTCCCGCCTGACAGCAACGCGACGTTCCCCGGGTGTTCAGCTGCCGAGGTGATTCCGTGTCTGACGTTCGTATGGTATCGTTCGGCACCACGCCCCCACGAAGGAAGGAGGACTGAGCATCCGCTCTCTCAGATGAATAGCCCCTTCCATGCGGCTCCGATGACTCCAAAGATACCTCCCACAACGAAAGTCTGGCGTTGCTCCGGATGATAACTACTTGACGGCGGAGGTCCTTCGATGTATCCGCCGGCTTACCCATCAAGGAAGACTCCTCACCTCCACAACTTACTTCGACGCGATGTGGGTCAATCTCCTCCACGCGTCCGTGGATGGTAGGACACTACGAGTGTCAGCGCTGTCCACCAGCAACATGGATGGGTTGCCGACAGGATACGTCTTTTGACTTGGAGGGACTTCGCCTCCACCATCAAGACGAGGATTGGAGCCGTCCCTACTCTGGCAAGAGCAACGCGTGGCAGAAGACGGGAGAGGCTATGCCGTGGGGGATGTCTTCACTCAGAAACATTCAATCAGATGGTGCAGCATTGCCACCACACACGGGCCTCCAAAAGGCAACGACGTGGGGGAGGGGCAGCTCCCACGCGACCAAGAGCCATCCGTAAACCTCCTCGTGGTGGGGCTGGATGCGGATCCCTACGGATCCGTAACGAAACGGCAAATGGCTACTGGGGAACCATGAGAGATGCTCGCTCTGCGGAGTTTTACCGCACTCTTGTTCCCCCTAGAGTTACCGGCGAAAGGTGGCCCTCGTCATGGGAATACTTCTCGACCGGACGGCTAGAGGTGCTCCGGGTAACCCGTCCCGTGTCCTTGGTTTATCCGGGTGCGGGTTGGGGGCCAGCCCTACCGGCCGTAATAAGAAGGCCGGCGAGCTAGTACGGGCCGATAGGTGGGATAACCGATCCCATATTTGCCGGGTCAACTCGGCCGATGGATCGGGTTCCCACCCGACCTAGCCTGGAAAGCTCGCCAAACCACGCTGGAGCATTACGTCTCAGCTGGCGCCTTGCACGAATGCTCGCACCACGCGGGTGCAGGGGAGGGACCTCCTCCAGGTTCCCCGCGGGCAACGGGTGGGGTCAAGCGGCCTCCCTTCGGGGAGTGCGTCGCGGAGGCCCTGTCCCGGCAAGCGCCTCCCCGGGGTTTGAACGATCGGTCCGGAGCATTAGGGTTTTTCCGGCCCGTCCTGGGCCTTCGGGCCCCTTTGGCGGTGGGGTTGCCGGGTGGTGTAGGGAGTGCAACCCCCCAACAATGGGGGGACCGATAAGGAGGCTCACCCTCCAGGTGCGGTCGACCGAAAGGCCGATACGAAGTCATGCCACCACACACGCACTGCTAGGATCCGGCGCCACAATGCGTCCTGGCATCACACAACGCCAGGAACCTCCGCCGTCAGGATTATGCCGTCAACAAGGAGCCCCGCCTCCGAACCCCCTCCGGACTCAGAAACCCTGACATCGGGGCGGCTCTGGGAAGACAAGCAGTAGTCAGCGACGCCCAGGTTATCAACGAACAGGCCCTACTTTACGTTGGAAACAGAATCAAGGGGTCCGACGCCTGACCGGAGTAGTCACGATATGCCACCTCCCGGCCACTCGACATGGAGTGGGATTTGTAGTAAGAAGTCGCCCCAGAAGCTCCGCCGACTTGAGATTATCAGCGCTCGAGACCCAGCTGTCATCCCCGCCAGGGTTCTCGTGGGAACCTTCGCTGCCTTTCGGATATTCTCCAACACGACCTCGATCGTCAGAAGGCCGTGCGCACCGGAGCCCGCAGGGATTGGTTAGGAGAGGAGGGAGGAGCGACCCCCTCCTAACGGGTGCTACCCAGCCCCATAATAGGTATAAGATATCCTTCCTCCTAACGGGTCCGCTTGTATATGTGTCGCGCGAATCCCCCTAAGTTAAATCAAGCATGTCTACAGGCGCAATAATGGAGTCCGAAGGAGTTTTTTTTTTTGCAACGTTCATCCACACCTGCACTCCGAGGGCGTGACGGCATGGTGCCGTTCCCCCTTAGTTAAGGGTCACAGGTAACACATTGCACAAAGTGTGACCCTGAAGACCGTCCTCGCAGATACGGCATAGCTAAAGACAAAACGTAGTCAGAGTTAAAATGTTACAGGACGCGACAGGCAGACACGTCAAGACCTCTAACACCTTCCAGTCCACGACAAAACCGTCCTCAGACGAGAAATACATTTAAACCCTGTATTCCTTTTCACACGGCTCTCACTAATGAAAATTGCTTAGAGGCTGAGGCTCCACGCCATTGAAAGACTGCGCTGGTCTGAGATTGCTGAAAGGAAATCCAGGGTAGGCCGGAAAGGCAAAAGTAAAAACACTTCTTCGCGACCGCCTGAGCACGTGAAAAGGCGCGACCGACCAAGGAAAGGAACAGGGACGCGACAGTATATAGGATACCATAGAGTTAAGAGAGGTAAAGAGATAATTATACTACTGCCATTAATTAGGTAATACTCTAGTTGTTCAACATCAAACTTCCGTATTATTTGGGCTTCTATGAGGGCCTTTAGATTCTTAGTTAAAGCACTGAAAAAGTTAAGCCATATATGCACTTCGCAAGGAAAAGAAAAGAACTATAACAAAAATTACACGATTTACAGAATCAACCTTCATCTTCAACCATTGTTATTTTTTTTACAATATGAAGTATAAACATAAAACCAACATTGACACTATCGGCAAACAAATTTTCAACACGGCGTCATCTTTAACAGAAATATTTGTTCAGTACATAAAAGTATATCTTTGTTAAGAGGATGTAAAAATAGTATTTGAGGAGTCAATCGTTCATAAAACTTTCTTTCGAACTGGGTCTACCGAATCGTTTCAAACTTTACAACGAGGACAAACTTTACATGGAGGCTATAAGAAAGATTCTGACACCGATGAAATTTCATGTTTTGTAAAAAAAAAATGTTTTAAATATCGTGAACAAATTAAAAAAGAAATTGAATATGATATAGGTGCAAGGACTTTGCTTATGGCTTCCATAGTCACATTGTAAAGTTTGAAATGATTCGGTACACCCAGTTTGCCTAAACATACCTGTACTCGTGCACAAACCTAATAAGGTTTATTAACACGTGTCAATATTATCAATAAAAATGAGTTTCTTTGAAGAATAAATAACAACGATAAGTAATTAGTAATTTTAAATACCTTGCGGCAATGCTCATAGCTGCGCCAGTCTTCCGAACTTCTTCTACAGCACTCAGCATTTCGGCTGTAATATCAGGATTTTCATACGCTATTTGTTCTCCCTTTTCGATAAAGTTACTTGTTGCTTTTTCCACAGTTCCAACTAAAGCACTCGCTCTTTTCGATTTGCCCTTCTTTTTCTTACTTGGTCCTTTTGTGTTCACTAACGTTGTAACTTGTAAAACCAATGGTTCCAAAGTTTTCTCCACCGACATCGTGCGGATCTCTAGATTCTTGGGATCCCACTTTAATGTTATTGGCCCAAAGTGGTCTGACATGTTCAATCAATATGTAGGAAATTGTTCTGCAAACATAAAGTAATCTCACATAATTTCACCTCGCATAAGTTAAATATACAGCAAAAGACGCAGTAGCGACTCGGACAAGCTTATGACCCTCAATTGGGCAATACGTCTCTTTACTTTGAACATGGCTTTAATGGGTATTTAATTTTTTTTAGGCTACCAATAGAGCTACTAGAAGGTGCTATACACTTATTAACATTCATTAGCTGCTTTATAATATTTTTCTCTTCCATTTCAGACCAAAAATATAGTAATCAGGGAAGAGATTTACGAGTCATGTCGAATTTCAGTAACATCACTTTAACTATATCTCCACAAAAAAACACACATATAAACAAATATCACAGAGTACAGAATTGTCGTTAATCTGACATCGTAATAAACCAATATGTATATCTTTTATTATGCTTTTGCATACAAAAAGGACCAAAATCATATCAAAAATACACGATCATAAGTAAAAAAAATTAAAACCGTAAGCCAGTTGTAGACCATATGAGCAGATACCTGGGAATATTACGGACTTGGATTTCTGACATGATTTCGGTGCCTTTTATATATAAAAGCATAATATAGGATATAAATAGAGGTTTATTAAGTAGACAAATTCACGATTATCCCGTACGTGACGAGTTTTTTTTTACACATAAGGGTTTCTTAGTGTTCTGTTTTCAATAGATTCCCATAATTTTTATTTTTTCATAAGATAATTTGAACCAGCCGCTTGGGTCATCTCCTCATTAAAACAATAAATCGGTTACGCAGGGATTCGAGGTAAAAATCACCTAAGTTATACCCAAATTTCCTCGGCCTTGCTATCCCTTCGGCTGCCACATAACACACACTGGACTGAGATAAGGAATCTGTTAGCGGTTAACATATTAGTAAGTGATAAATAAATGATAAGTAATTGCTGTTGAAGTAATAACGCAAAGAAGCAGTGAATCTGTAAAGTATAAAATCTAGTATTGCATCATAAAAAAAAAGGTATTTTATATTAGAAGAAAAGGTAGTAAGTGACGTACATGCTTCGCCGTTCGACATGATTTCAGCAATGTTTCTTGGAAGAAACTTCATGTAGGATAGAGATAGTGTAACGGGGCGATTCGGGAGCGCCTGCGCGGTACCGAAATCGACGGCAATCGACGCGTGCGCGATAAGAGAATAATTAGGCGACGCGAAGAGGCCGCGAGACTCCGGGAGACCCCGAGTCAAAATCAAAAAGGCAGATTAGATTCAATTCTTGATGGGGACAGTCGCCCAAGTAGATATTATTAGAATAAATTCGAGTCCATAATTGGACAAATCTTAGAAGTGCGAGGAAATAGAAACAAAACCGGAATAAGCAGAAATCGTAAAGTCAGTTATGAAATAAAAATTGTAACGAGCCGTATGCCTCGGACCAGGGCGCCCGATGACGAGCTGCACGACTCGCACAGCACTGCGGCCGGCCCCGCAGCCCGGCGACCGTTTCCCACAAGCCCGGCAACCCACGACCCACAACTTAATTATTTATTTATTATTAGTTTTTTGGTCTATGTTAGGAAGATAGAATACATTAGATTAAGGTTAAGTATTCATTTCAAAATAACGTACCATTTTGTAACATTTTATGCATTTCTGCACTCTCTACTACATCGTACCGAAGACCGTTTACTTCATACATTTCACTGTAATAATTGATTTCATTTGCCATCCTTGTTTCTTTAACTTGAATCTACACGGTTTGAATTTGAATTTGATCTACCCAACACGTTAAGCGTAGGTAGCGTAGAAAATTTGTGATACATTTTATGTTACCATCATCGATTAAATTTCTCCACACTTATTTCATATTGTCTTAATCAAACGTTTTAAATCTCCACCCTGATCCAGAAGTAACTTGTTTTTACTTAACAATGTACAACTAAAAATACGATAGCCTTGTTCTCAGGGATCTTTACAGACAAATTTCGTAAATTCTTTACATTGAATTTGTTTCAGTCAAATTGTTACTTTTAAGACACAAAAAAAAATAGTATGATCGATAGATGGGATTAGCAATTGAAGAAATAATTGAAGTTTGGACTAAATTAATGCATAAATTCTATGCGTAGACAAACAGTTTAAATCTTCCCCTTCAAACAACAGATTTATATTTATTTCTTCTGCCACTTATTTACACGAGGATATGGCGTAGCGTCAAATTACATGGTTCAATTAGAAAATAGAACAGCTGAATTACATTACGGGTTATTAAGGTGAAGTGAAACACGTCGAGGAACTTGACCGACGTCGATTAAAACAGTTTTTCTAAATACTTACGTTGCCGACGTTCGTTTTTATATTGACAGCTGTGTCAAATTATATTGAGTTATTTACTAAATGGTGTACTCCATCTATCGTTTTCGTACAATAATTAAGAAATATTATTATAAGAAATCGAAGTAAAACTTCAGAAATCCCTTGGATTCGTGGTTTTTGAGGCCCTAATTGACTGCAGAGTGATGCCCTACGCCATCTGTGATTTCCGTGTCAACTAATTTTTCACTCGGAGACATCGTATTACCATCGTTTTAGTATAAAAGCGTATACGACACTTTTTTGCCTTTATTCCGTTCAAATACGAGTTTCTCGATTACTAGTGTTCCGAATTGTCGTACAATTGTCCTGCTACTTTTGTTTCTCATATCAGATTCTTCAATCATTGCATATCGATCGAAATATGTGAGCTCAAAGCCATTTTGGTTCTGATCTGGGCTAAGTTAAACATTTTTTGTCAAAAATTTAAATTTTGAAAGTGTCAGGATAAATCTTAGATGCTCACGAGTCATGTGCCAAAGTTCCGAACAATTCTATTCAATATTCTTAAAAAAAGTGTCCTATTCGAATCGACTGATTTGAGGGGAGTTTCACTTCCCCTTAAGATTAATTTGAACATTCTGAGGGGATATTTAGTCAGGAAATTATGGATTTTAAGGTGATGTGAAAGTGGCATCAAAGAGGTTTTGTTTATAAGACTTTTTTCCCAACTCGATTTACTGAATAGTTTGAAACTTTACAATGTGAATAGGGAGCCTATAAGGAAGGTCCTGAAACTCATGAAATTTAAATTCTTTTTAAATTTGTTTATAGGTATTTTAAAAAGGCTGACAGTTTCGTACCACCTGAAAGGTGATGTGAAAGTGGCGTCGGAGAGGTTTTGTTTATAAAACTTTTCTCCCAACTCGGTTTACTGAATAGTTTGAAACTTTACAATGTGAATAGGGAGCCTATAAGGAAGGTCCTGAAACTCATGAAATTTAAATTCTTTTTAAATTTGTTTATAGGTATTTTAGAAATAGTTTTAAAAAAATGAAATTTCACGAGTTTCAGGACCTACTTTGGGGTCTCCATATACACATTTTAGAGTATGAAACAATTTGAGACACCCAGTTCGTAGAAAAGTTTTATGAACGATTGAGCTTTTGGATACCACTTTCACATCCCCTTAAGGTGACATCTAGGGTTATTCTATATATATGACGTCAAAATATTTATAAAACTTTTCACCAAAGTAAGTGCGCCAAATCATTTCATACTTCAACACATGATTCTGGAGGTCCTAATGAAGAACGCGATGCTCATGGAATTTCATTTTTTAAGAAAGATATATATTCTTGGTTCTAGTCTGGGCTAAATAAAAAAATTTCTTTAACAAAAATGAAATTTCATGACCACCACGTTCTTCCTTCGGGATTCTATAATCACATGCTAAAGTTTCCACCGATTCGATGCATCCAGATTGGAAAAAAGTTTTATCAATATTTTGACGTTTTATATATATGAGGATCCTTTCATATCGAAATCACGTCGAAATCAGCGGAGAACCGCAATCAGAAATCACTAGAAATCGTTGGAAATCACCAACACATTCCCACAATTTTAAGGTCAAACGTCACTTGTTACCGAATCTCATTGTTATTTATCATATGAATTCAAAGGCAATCAGTTCTGAAAAAAGGAAATCGTTTTCACTGATTTCCGAGTGAATAGCCCATCTGAACATTCGCTTGTACAAGGTAACAAAATTTGCTCACCAATATATTCTGTTAATGAAAAAAGCTTTTTGAATTCAAGATGTGATAAATCTTGTTCTTCGATTCATATTATCAGTAAGCAATTTTTCACAATGAAACGCTCCAAATACTTTCGCCAAAGAAAATAATAAAGTCCATTAGTCTTGCCAACAATGTTAGGGATCCTTAGGAAGTCAGAAAGGTAAACTCAATTCGTCTCTTCCATAATAAGATAATAAAAATTAACAATTATAATCAAATCAAAACCACGTACAAAATATTAAATCTAAATAAGAGAGATGAGTGGTACATATCTCTCCATGAAAGTAATGAAATCGACCCCTTTTATCACATTTATGCACCGCCTCTTAGGTGCAAAAATTAAATACAAATTAAAAAGTTTGTACAAGTCCCATTACATGGTTGTGGCGGTCATACAATATATGTATTAGAAATTCTCACTTTTCCACGGGCTTTCGATAGCCCAGCGGTACGCGAAGTCTCTCGGGTTCGAATCCCGCTCAGGAATGATTTTCCAGTGTCTAAGGCCTGATAAGCCTTACCGACGAGTCCACAGGCAGACCCGGGACGAGACACAAAAACTGTGGGAACACGTACTCCCGTTCCCATAACTGGTGACCGTGATGAGATGTAAACACGCACACACAAACCTACCTTTCGTCCTACTCCAGCCTTAACATCGACAATCGGCCTCTCTCCCTCTCTACTCTGGCAACTAGCCTCGTGCGCACGCATGCGCCCTCCCTAGTCTCGTACGCAATGACGCAATCAGCCACGCACACGCACACGCATGCGCACAACACTAGCCATGTGCGCACTCTAGCCTCGTACGCAACAGCGTACCTAGCCTCATACACAGTCCCAGCGCTAACTGGGGTGCCTTAAATTCGTATGGAAAAATACATATGGACAGCGATACTAAATAAATAACGAGTGCGCATGTGCAAAAGTTTTGAACCGTCAATCTGTCAATTGCGGCAATGACAAACATTGAACTGTCGCGAAGGTAAACGTTTAAGGTATAAATGACAGAAGAGATAATTTACGTGTATAATGGTGTGTAGGACATATTGTAAGAAAACTTCGACTAAAACAAAATGGTGATCTTTTTTTTCGTAAGTGTTTCGTAAGTATTATAAAAATGGCAATTGCTTTTTTTCAGTAAATTAATTTGACCCCTCTTATACTATCTACGGTTGAATGACGCGTTGTTTTGACGCATGCGCAAGTACTACGGTAGTTGTTTATGACCTTTGGTCGCTTAAAAACGTCACGCCATTTTGTAGGATATCAGCTATCCAGGTAGTGTACATGGTGTAACGGAACTCGGAATCACGGTTTATACAGCATTATCCTTGTTGAAAAAGGAGTCGAAAAGTCCTGTACTATTTTTTCCTACTGTGCTTAAATTTCCTGTAAAAACTAAGTAAAGCACAGCCAAACAATCACGTTCCCGAACGGAGAGACAGCGGAAAGGACACCGGTAAGGTTGCGTTCGGCTCTCTGCGGCATAGCGTCTTCACCGCTATGCATTCCGTTCGGAAATGTATAGCAATAAAAATTGATTGAAAAAATTGCAATTTATCGGCTATGCTTCAATTAGTTATTACAAAAAAATTATGCACTGTAGGAAAAAAATAATATAGGACTTGTTGACTCCTTTTTCAACAAGGATAACGCTGTAAAAACCATGACTACGAATTTAATTATACCCTGTGTAAATCAGTGCATAAAGGGAACCAATTTCATTGTTTTCATGGAGGAATAAATACTACTGATTTGTTTTATTCAAATTCAGTAATACGTGCATGATATTAATTTGATTACTTTTGTGAAGTTAATCATTATGTTATTTAGAAACAAACTGAAATGAATTTACCTTTCTGCCTTAGTAAGAATCAATGTACGTATATGGCAAGAGTAATTGATTTCATTGTTTTCTTTGGCAAATGTGTTCGGCTCAAGGTTTTTTAACACATTTTGAAAAGGGTTTTTAGGAGTACATTTTATATGAACTAATAAAGGCTATGTGAAAGTGGTGTCAAAGAGGTCTCGTTTATGAAACTTTTCTCCGAACTGGATGAGCCGAACTGTTTCAAACTTCACTAAGGGAATATGGAAGCTATAAAGATGATCCCGATCCCCATGAAATTTGAACTGTTTAAAAATTTGTTTATAGGTATTTAAACATTTTTCATTAAAAATGAAATTTCATGGGTGTCAGGACCTTTCTTATAGCCTCCACATTCACTTTGTTAAGTTTCAAATGATTTGGTACAGTCATTTCGCAGAAAAGTTTCATGAACAAACAACCCCTCGAATGTCACTTTCACACCTGCTTAAGTACAATATTTAAACAGTAAGTAATGTTAGATTCTCTTAATGTTGGACTGCTTTGGTAAGCAATGAAATTATTTAAACAACATGAATATAAGAACAAAAATTAATTCCAGAATATCAAACAAAATCTGTCTCACTTTTTTTTATGTAATGTAGAAATATAACAGTCTCTGGTTATGAGATACTATATAAAACATATTAACAAAAATGCTTCCTTAGGTATAAAAAAAAATATAATGTAATCAAATTTTATAGCATAGACTCTTTGACAAACTGGTAACCTTACCTAGAAAAAGAGAAACAGAAAAACTTATACTTTGAACATTTCTATGTTTTTGATATAATTTTAGACCAATGGGAATGAAGGGGATTATTTAAACAATAAACAGATCTATACACGTTCAAATGCTTGCAAAATATAGTACAGATGGTCAAAAAAAAGGGTAAAAATATGATAATATTCATATAATATATATGCATACATATGTGTGTAAAAGATGTGCAGATTATGGTCAAAGCTGACAGTTGTTTGTCTATTAAATACAAATGCTTAGCAAGATTACTCATCACGGTACATTTCTACTTACACTTTCAATAGAGGAATAAAATAAAATTAGTAAATTGTTTACTATTTAAATGCCTGTTTACTCTCACCTAAAACTGCTTAAACGATTACTATTTTTTTAGGTATATTCTTTAACCCTAGCACTTTTTTTTCCTTGTTAAAAATTTCAAATAATTTAAGTGAATAATACAGGGATGACATTCCAAAAAGCACATACCTCAGATTAATTTGAAACTTCGTATATCCATATACTTTGATCCACTGAGTACAAATATGGAACTGAAAATTGGCGCCAATTTTATTTTCAAGGTGAAAATAATTGTTAATAATTTTTGCAAATTTTCATATTATTTCGATTAGTACAGGTTTAAGAGAAAGAAGTTTCAGATAAAAATTGTAGCTTTTGACAAAATACATCTTTTATGTTAAATACACTTGTTTTCTAAAACCATTACTTTTTGAGAAAAATGAGATACATCTCTGAAATACAAACTAATTCATGTAACTAACCTAATCTAACCTAAAAAGTAACTGTTTTGGAGAAAAAAAGTACTTTTTTCAAGGGCCACAACTTTTATTTAAAGCTTTTTTTCTCTTGAACCTATAATAATCAAAATAATGTAAAACTTCGCAAAAATGATTAACAATCATTTTTACTTTGAATATAACATTTGCGCCGATTTTCATTGTCATATTTATCATCAATGCGACGAAATACATAGGTATACAAAGTTTCAAATTAATCAGAGGTATACGTTGTTTGAAGTTTCATCCCTTTATCCTAATATGACGCCCAATATAATACATAAAATATATACAAATTCTTATTCTTATACTTAACCCTTTAACTACGGCGGAGTCGGACATGGAGATGTACTACCTATATGGAGAGCTTGGTCCCAGAGTGCTCATATTTTGTATGAATGCAATATTCATTTATCACCTTGAGAACATGGGAATAAATTGGGCTGCTATAGTGGTGCTTCGTAAAAAATCATCGGTCAGGTGGAAGTCACTATAGCAGCGTTTTGTAATTAAAAGATCAAATAAAATAACAAAACATTACGGTAATTACTGTAATAGGAACAAGTATACAAGATGTTTAAATAACCTGTCCTACAAAATAATACTATTCAAAGATAAACTTAATCATCGTAACAGTGCCGTAACCTTTTGATAATTACAGGTGTCAATGAAGTTCACAAAGGCAAAATTTAAATTTCGAACAATAATTCAATGCATTGACTTCTACTCCCGATTCATGAGACTAATCTTCGCATTATCACATGACACTAAACCCAAATCCATAAAAATAAGAATTTTATACATTCCACCAAAGATATAAAAATACACCAACTGTTCTGGTGTTAGTCACATCAAAATGAATCATCATACCAAGAACTAAAATTATAATATTGCTAGATAAGTAATTTATAGTGTATCGTACGAAAAAGAAAAGAATGTTTGTTAGACTCCTGACACGTTTTAATATATAACCGAATCAAATAAACAATACAAATTTAAATACCAAATCATCTATGCATTGCAGCATAGTAAATTAACTTACCTTCATGAAAGATTTGCTCTCTCAAGCTCCTTAAAGTAAAAAATGTACCAACGACCACTTCTCAAATCCGTTTAAAAGATCCGTAATAACAAGGTCAAAATGTTCGAAAGCATTTGCTGTCAAATTTTCTGCACTCCTCCCTTTCATAACATCATTATCACTAATTTGCAAAACTGAAAGTTCTAAGGAACTACTCATCGGTCTACGCCCGAACTTTACGTGGTCAGAGAGTAACATAGAGTGCCCACGTCTGGCATTTCGCGGCTACCGGTGCGCCGTTGTTGCTTAGCGGCTGTGTACTGAAATCAGAGATGAGTTGGGAGATTGCTCACGAGCAGGACCGCGCGATCGGTTCTGTGCTGCCATCTGGTGGTTGGTGCGGGCGGCTAACGTACTTGCCACCTGTTACCCCTCAATAGTGGCGCAACTTATATCTGCCAGAAATGAGTTACCCCGATATATCGCGACCCCTGGCCGCGATCCAGCTCCCGGAATTTTATTGGAGCCATGAAATCTCTTGAACAAGAAACTTCTGGATTGCTACGAGTAATTAATTTTAGTCTGGAAAGTAAATTATTCGCACAGAGTCCTCCCAGATGCCCGCGATTACAAAAATGTTCTATCAGGAATGAAATTAATTAGACCACGCTTGGGAATCCGGATAAATGTACAATACACCGGGACTGCGCGCATCCTCGGATTGTAGGTCGCCGTTTTCCTAGCTTTTGGGTCTGCTCGCGGAGTGATCTTTTCTAATACGAAAAATCGGGGGATTGCCAAGAGTTTGAGGCGTAAGGGGCTCTGTCCGAAGGGATTGCAAGAGTCGAAGAAGCTATACGTAGAAGCGGTCCCGTAAGAAGAAGGCAACTACAATGGCCTTCCATTCCCGGTAAAAAGGCTTGAATAGAACAGGATTCAATGTCTCACAGGTTCAACGTAAAAGTGATGATTTTTCTATTCTATGTAATACCTAACTTTTCTCTCCAAGTCCAATTTCTGCAACAGGAATATATTTTCTGTGAATCAGTTATATTCTATTCCCCTTGTGTACTCTGATTTTTGTTCAATTCCGAAAAGAGGAATGTATTTCTACTTTGTTTAATTCCTCCTAGTCCGGCAAAAAATATCGGTATTAAAATGTTTTGTATTCCGTTCAGAGGAATACATTATAGGAACGCTCGATTCCTTCCAGTTCATTAAAAAAATGTACATTCAATTGCCTGAATCCTTTTTTGGAATATAAGTTTGTAACTTCTAATTTAAATCAATTCCACTTTATACGCCCGAGAGATTAAGTAGTTGAATTCCAGTATTTGAGATTTGTTTCATGTGTCTTGTGTTCTCTTGAATTCCAAATATAAATTTGATTTAGCCTCATGCATTTTAAAAAGTAATAATTGAATAAACATAAAATTTCACATTTTTTATATGTGAAAGTGAGGAGAAGGTATCATTGGAAAGAATTGTAAAATAATAATATAACTCTTAACTAGAAGTGAAACGAACCGAACTGAAAGATATCTTCTAGATATCTTCCGGATAATTTTGTCGGGAACTTATCCGTAGGTGAAAAAATCGAGCATTAGAATCGAAAATGAAGAGTTTCAGGACCGAACTCGGACAATTTAGAATACTATAAAATTGGAATATTATAAAGTCAGATGGGAAAATATGGAAAATACTTTCACAAACGTTTGCAAGAGAATGCTAGCTTATTCCGTGGGTAACACATTTTGTAAAGCAAAAATTTAGTTTTAGCTGAACGTCACAGATGGCACTGTTGGTCCATTAGAATATCAAAAACCATGAATCCGTGGGATTTCGACAATTGTATATCGATCTCTTTATCATTACCTTACCGAAATGTCTTACCGTATGTGGAATACTCCATTTCGTATAATTCTCAATGTAGAGTGTAACAGACCAACATAAATATAAATGTCAGTAATGTGATGCGCCAATTTATCTTACCACTTGAGTATTAAAAATGGCATTACCACCAAAAGGGTATGAATGAATTTTATTTTATCGACGTCGATTAAAGTTCTCAATGCCTTTTATATCACCTTAACTGTGTATTTTAGGAATGCAAATATGACGTTCCATCCCACCAAGCACTTTATGTTACCATATCTGCCAATATTAATATCAACAAAACATATTTCATGATACCGTACGTTAAGTGTACATATGTCACATTATTAGCTTTATAACAGTATTATATAGCTGCGTAGGAAATAGCAATATGTATTGTACGTACATGTAACACATATGTTATATTACATATTACAAAGATAGGACCTGTTTTTGGTGGGTTCTGTATAAAATAGGCCAAGGTTCATTTTTATTATGAAATACGATACGATATTGCGAAATGACTGCGATAATAATAATTATCATACGACTTCTTCACTTCAATCGTGATTTCGTTAGGTGATACGGTGTGTAACATAAATATACGATCATTTAATGTAAATTCGACTTATAAATACACCTTTAATTTCTATTAGAATTTCATTTCATTGAAACTCGATCCACCTCGCATTTTAACTACAGATCTACCCACGTCAAGACAGGAATAAAAACATCTACATAATTTTAGAAATTAAACTTATATAAAAGAAAAATTTTCGAGTGCTTTTTTAATGATTTTATAAAGTGAGGTACTTTCAAAGATAACGACCAATAACATCCACGATGTCCAGAACTTACTTACGAGCCAGAGGATTAAACAGATCTAGAGCATCACTAAGGTCCAAGGGATCAATGAGAACGAGACAGTTTAGAAAGTATGTTCATTATTTTCAAATTAAAGTTGGGGATCTATCGGGCCAATGTAACGTATTGTGCACTATATCCCGCAACGTGGCACAGTTATAAATGTATTATTTCCTATATATTTCAATCTTATGGTCGGCTGGTGAAAGATTTTCTTGATATGATCTTCTATAAGGTATGTAACTGAATTCTGCTTTCGACATACAAAAGTATATATGCAAGTGCTCTTTATCGACATCATATTCTGTTACGAGTCGATGAAATTCCCTACAATTTTCTCGTTTTCCGTTGGTATCTTGTACTCAGTATTTGTGCCCCTGTTCTCTTTCTATACGAATTGCTACTGCAATTTCTTTTTCCGATTCACTACAACTCAGACGTTCTTATCAATGAGCATCTTGGCACAAATTAAACTTTCTAAGGAAGAACATATGTCTAATAGACTTGGTGTGCATGCAGTAACTACATAAAAAATTAATAAATTACTAACGGGCCGATTAATTGTCCTATTCATTCATACATTCATTCATTGAGAAATCAATAGGTCAATCGGTAATTTATTGATTTATTACATACTCAAATAATGATTTTTAAATTACTTATTTGATGAATTTATATCTGTTTTTATTCTTAATTATTCATTTATTCATTAATTCATAAAATACTTTAATATTAAACTTAAATGTTTCCTGAAGAAACGTAAGGTATGAGCGACCCAGTGAACACTGTTATATAACTGTTGGGTAAATGTTACTTTTTCGAAAGTAACACATTATGTAGCATAAAAGTAACATGGAAGTTATATGTTGGATATTATGTCCCACTCACTAAGGTAACATGTTATGTAACATGTTATATCAATGTTACATTAATGTTATAATTTCAGTTACCTTAAAATAATATTAATTTTTCATCCATTTAATAAAAAAGATCACGCAATTTTATCCAAAATTATATAATCTTTTATTTTTAATTATTTCTTGGTACTTGACGATAGTTAGATATTAAATGTCAAATCAGACTTTCAATGAAATTATGTAATGATAAACTATCTGATTTTACTTAAAGACAATTAGGATTTGATTCGACTAGCAAACAATGACTCATAATGTATATGCGCGTACGAATTAAAGTCACATTTTTTCATACGAGTAGTAAATAAAACATGACATATTAATCTTATGACATTTGACGATGAATTATGACAATGACGATGACGATGATGTAATAAAATAAATGACAGTTAGCACCAATGTAGTTCTGTTTTGTTAGAAATATGTGCTGCATATACACAGTAATATCAGGACAGTAACATAATATAAGATGAGAGTAACAAAGTTATGCTACATTTATATAGATATGATAGTAACAAATATTATTTAACCTGTTAGCTCCATGTTACATAATTGTTAAGTTACTGCATTGTAACAAATGTCATGTAACTAGTTAGCTCTATGTTAAGTAACTGTTAGGTTGTTACATTGAAAGGAACTTCTAGTTCAAAATTCCACTTACTTTTACCCCTTCAATGATTAATTATCTATTATAGGACACCCTGTATATGACACTGTTATGACACCTTAAATAGCTCAAATCGTTTTTGTCCCATAAATAATACAACTCTACCATTTTTGACAAACAGAATAAAAATATAATGAGATTACAAATTAAAACTACATATTTTTTTCAAATATCAATACATATTTCTTTTGTCACGTAGAATACGTACACGGCTATTAAAAAATTTACGAAACTCTGTAAAGTTCCATGTCAAATTACATACATGCTACATGAATCTAACATGACATGTACTGGAACTAATGCCGAAAATTAGGGGAGAGATTTTTCTTTCCCGCGTTTGAGGCTAAAAGGCTTATCGACGGATGTTGTAACACAGTTTGCTGCATTAAGGTGATATGAAAGAGTCAGCCTGTATATATCTAGGAGGTACAATCGTTGGTGACAGTATTCTCAGAATTGGGTGTACCGATTCGTTTCAAATTTTTCCACGTGAATATGGACGCCCTAAAGTAGGTCCTAAAACTCACGAAATTTCAGTTTTCATTAAAAATTTATTTATTTATCACGGACTAGAACCAACATGGCACGGTCTGTCCACGTTTTCGATGTTTTACGTTTCTTGGAGGCTTAGCATCGAAAATGAAGAGTTTCAGGACCTAGCTCGAACAATTTAGAATAACGTAGAAATGGACGATTATAGAGTCAGAAGGGAAAATATTGAAAATACTTTTACCAACGATAAAAAGAGAGGCTTGTCTCGTGGCTAACACATGTTTTTAGAGCAAAACTTTAGTTGCAGCTAAACACCACAGATGGCGACGTTGTCCAAAAGATATGGGATATTGCGTCACCCAAATGGTGAATTTATGCATATGTTCGTGAACCGGTAGGGGTAGCGAACACTTGGGTTAACAACGAAATAAGGCTTTTTATTTTACAACCAAGTACACGCGTACCGGAGATGAGCAGGGAGATGTTCCAAGCCTTTGTTAGAAAGTGAGGCACGGCTCACTGGCGCCCTCTTCGCTCATGTAAGAGTTGGAACTGCTTTCAAAGGGGCGAAATATTCGTGACCGGTAAAACAGTACGGTTGACATAAAATGCCATCCCGCGGCGAAAATATGAACTCCTTTCAAAAGGGCGAGAACTTTTACCGTTGATAAAAGAGTATGGTCCGAATTAAGTGCCACCTAGCGATCAGAAATCAAACTGGTTTCAAAGGGGCGAAAACTTACATTATCGGTAAGGATATCCGAATGTAAGAAATTCAAACATGTGATTATCCTACATTGAATGATTATAGAAGCAGATATTTCAAAATAGACTCTCTTTATTGAGAAATCGATAAAATTAGCAGGCATGATCTGTCAATCTCTTCTTTATCACCTCGACATCCTAAAATTCCTCGAAGTCCTTAATTGCACGGGATGTTTCACGAGCTCCGACACTAAATGAGAAAAAAATTAAAATCAATTATTTTTTGTAAATTAATATCGAGACTCATTCGGAAGGTTGATGCGTCACTTACATTTGAGAGCAGGAAACTCGACCCGACGAGGTCCTGATTGATCTCCCCCTGTGTGTTGTGATACTAAACAGAAAGCACATAAATTATTTTAGTTTTATTAACATGCTCTGACATGGACTTAACCGGTGATAATTTATAAATATTTGTTGCTTTTTTTTTCTTACCACTGTATTCCATTTATTCCTCAGGTTGTGACGCCAATGCCCTCTTACAGGTTGGAAATATTTTGCAACTTTCTGCACTTCTTCCGCATTTGTATACTTCTTGCTTTTGCTGCAGCATTATTGAGCCGGGTTCGTGCATATATTTTCACCTTGAGCAGGAATCGTAGAGCAGCTATGCGGTGTTCCTACCTCCAATAGTAACCAGTTATAAACTGAACAGGGCATAGAGCTCTGCCAGAAAATAAGTTCGCATCAATAGAGTCTGCGCGATAAAGACTCTGAAGCCATAAGCAATAACTAACTTACAAGTCCTTAATTACAATTAACTAGCACCTTATGCGCTCCTCGCGGGGGACGCGAGAGTTTTCGGTGAAGCTACTTTTTTCGATGATCGCGACGCCCTTGGTAGCGGTGGCAAAGCAGCCCCAAACAGTCATTAGAACAATTAATTCACGGTATTTCGACAGTTTTACATCGATCTCTTCATCATTACTTTACTAAAATGACATATGGAACACTTCAGTTCGTGCAATTCTCAACGTAAACTGTAAGACTTCAACGTAAATATAAATGTCGGTAACGTGACCCGCCAGCTTATGTTACCACTTGAATATTCAAATTGACGTTACCACTAAAAAAGGTAATACTGAATTTTAATTTATCAACGTCGATTAAATTTCTCAGCGCCTTTCATATCATCTTAAACGATCTCTTGATTATGAAGTTTCTTCATTTCCACAAATGTTATTAATGACAGTGAGTATTGCAATTTTTTACAGGAAAAGAATGGAAGAAATGGCGCAGCTTTATGGCCTGAAACCTTATGGTTTTTGCTGCTCGACGACTGACTTTGATTCCGCCATGAAATATAACGAGCAAAAACCTCCGTTTAAGTCCTCTCTTACGGCAATTCAGTCTATACATGATAGTCCGACATTAAAATTGAGAACTTCATACGTAATCCCAAAGTCATCACAATCGAAGAAAAAAGCAGTCAAATCCAGAAGAGGATCTACCGACGGTGAACGCGATCACCGAATTTCGAAATTTCACTATCCAACTTTGGCATTGCGCAGACAATTGTTATGGTACATAGAGGACGAAGTAGATTTAGCTCAAAATATGATTTGGCATCAAAGACAGAAGACGTACAATGAAGAAGCAGATAAAGCTGCTCTTCTTGGAGAGAAGAAAGGTAAACCTGAACATTGCACGATTAAATAAAATAAAATATATCAACTGAAATGAAAAATATGTTTTTCGGCGGCTTTATAATGCCAGACAAACGTATCCTAAAATTTCGATGACTGGAATCTCGAGGGAAATAAAAAATACTTCGAGTATCGCAGATTCGTTGTTTCGCGGTTTTTTAGTTACAAAGGTTAACATTCAAATATTCTACTTATACGGATTAGAATGAGAGAGGGTGAGCGGGGACAAGAGAAGGTGAGAAAGGACAACAAAATGGCGGGAGGGCGAGCGGGGAAGAGGGAAGACGGGAGAGGGTAAGAAAGGGCGAGAAAGAACGAAATAGGACGATAAATGGTGAGAAAGGGTATGAGAGCGAGAGGGGACAAGAGAAAATAAAAACTATAAAAATAAAAACTAAATGTAACCAAATAAAGAGAAGGTTAGAAACTCAATTTGAAAGCAACATTATATTTGGCGAGCAGTGAAAGTATGCTCATGAGACCTATCGTCAGTAATTTCGGCCTAGTCCCTATAACCAATTCTAGCCCGAGCTCGATTGGGAACAAAAACTCAATAGTAACCTTGACCGTTTGGTCAAGGTTGTTTCGTTTCTTAATTTTTGCCTGGGATATAAGTGATATATATTTTGTATAAATGTTCGTAGTTTTAAGATGAACAATTCATGTATCTGTTTAACCGAAATAAAATATCTTATACATTTTTTATCATGTCTAGTAAAAGAGAGGATGAACAAGCTGAAGGATATCGGTAAACCCCGATGGTATCAGGATTTTTCCATTACTCAGGTGTGATCATCATTTAGAGAAGAATAAATATCATAAGAATATGAATAGTGATATGGGTACATTAATGTTCAGATGCAAAACTTGATGGAATTAGAAAACGCAATTCGTGCCGACAACGAAGAGAAAATAACTACTCGGACGCAAAAAGTTCTTGCGGCAATTGGAGTTACGTCTAGTTCTTTTAAATTATCGCCCTGTGTTATAAGAACGTTGCAAAAAACATCAAACCTGCAGTCAATTGGTTTCTTCCGAGAGGTTTACAAAAAGCACACAGGAACTTATTTCGAGGAAGAAGAATATAGTTGGTTTATAAAAGAGAATAAACAACGAAGGCACGTCTAATCTATTTATGCACTCACTACATCATTATTCATTTCAGAAAAAGAGTATGACTGCAACGAGAGAATAATCTTGTCTGCAATTGCTTTCTTAACACTGCCGGAAGCTGTTACGGAGTTGGACAAACGATTGCCACCTGTTGAATTACCACAAATTCCACCGAAACGTAAATATTGTTTCCATATGTTATGTAGTGTCACGTGGCAGAATCCTGTCGTTAAAGTTAGGGGCGGGATTGTGGCGGTAAACGTAAATTGGGTATTTAATTTAGAAAATATTATATTGGCCAGTGGCATTCGGAGGCACTAGCAAAAATTGCGTAGTTATAAGGTTTTCTGTAGTGTATATCTAGTCTTGTTTAAATTTCGAAATTAGACATGACATTTATTATGATTACACCCGTACCAGGATTATCGCGGTTAAAATTTATTGATGGTTAAGATGGTATGAAAGGGTCAGCGTATATAGGATGTAACAGAACTCCCAGTAACAGTTTATATTGTACGGTTTTTGTTGAAAAATGAATCGAAAAGTCATGTATGATTTTTTCCTACAGTGCATAAATTTTCTGTAATAACTAATAGAAACAAGATCCCTCAATAACTTTCCGGAACGGAACGCATAGCGGGCAGGACGCCGATAAGATTGCTACGCCGCAGCAACCGAACGCAGCCAAGGTTCGTACAATATATGGACTACTCATTGGGCGCCGCTCATAAAACGGAGAGAGAACAAGAATTGGCACGGTCGGGTGTACGCTTATCTGTGCAGGTCGAATGCGCAGTAATTTCTTGACAGTTGGTTGACAGCAATATACATATACACATATGCAAATTACTTTACTGCGCATTCCTGTTGTGCAGACAAGCGTAGACCTGATTGTGCTAGTTCTCGTTCATTCACCGTTCTGTTAGACCCACTCAGAGCCATATTCAAGCATAGGGAGTGAGCGGTCCATGTATTATAACCATGAACGCAGCCCTACCGGCGTTCCCTCCGTTATACGTTCTGTTAGCGAACGCGATTGATAGGCTGTACTGCAATAGGTATTACAGGAAATTTATGCACTGTAGGAAATGTAGGTATTGTGACGTGACCGTCCCAAGTCGGTGCGGAGCGGGAGCGGTGAGTACCGAAATCATTAGTAAATTATTTCCAATATCGGATGGCGACGCTCGGGGTATCCAGAAACAGTCACTAATTGTAAGTAACGTGTTTATTATGTAACCTGTAAAATGTATAAGTAATGTTAAGTAGGCCGCGTCGAGGAGGATTTTCAAGGGTGACGTTGGTCTATCGCGAAATTGACGGTCTTCGGGAGTCGGGACTGTACGGAGAGCGGCACGAGACGGGCCCTGACATCTTACGTAGGCCTAGTTAATCATCTAGCGCCAAACGGTTTCGCGTATGCGGGAAGAATCTAGTAAGGGGTTTCCGAATTTCCGTCGGTCCTGCCGGCTCTCGGACCCTCATTGTCCTGGATACTCCGAGCGCCGACGGCACGCGTGTACCCACGAGCCGCTACCGTCTACCGTACCGTCACCGCCAAAAGACAAAAAAGGAACCGCTACCGTCTCCCATGCCGCTGGTTACCGTCAAGGGTGATCAAACACACAAGGGATTTCAGTAGAGTCCGTTTCCGTTTTGTCCGCATTGTAGTTTTCGTGTGATCCTCCTCGGCGCGTACCTCCCGGCCATTCGATAATGGCGTCCGACCGCGTGCGCCGGATGCGCCGATCAGCAATGTCCCGCGGTGCGAATCGGCGAACTCCCGTGTGTCTCGCGTGTGTTAGAGTGTCCCGTGAAGTGATCCCGCGGCGTTGGAAATAGGCGATTTATGATATACGATATATTACGATTATTAATAGGCCAAATATGGCGATTCCGCGATGTAGAGACAAGTAATTCCGCGGATGATCCCGAAATTCTCGCTGCTCCCGGAGTCGCGTTGATAGGCCGCGGACCGAGCGAGGTCAAGTAGGGCGTTGTGCTCTGGGAGGTAGGCCTAGCCGCCGTCCCGTGGAGCCCGGTAGCTCCCGTTATTTCGCATTAGGCCGGCGGGATCCCGAAGTCGTTGTCTGAGTGTATTAGAGCAATCCCGCCCTTGTGAGACATGGGGGAAATAAAATTGCTATCGCCTTGCGTATCCGGACTTCCGCTGTTTTATTTTTGGTTTAACCCTTTCTCTTTCGGCTTGGTATTCGGCCCCTTTTTTTTTTAGTTCCCGTGGATTTCGAAAACCGGCACATTCCGCATACTTTTGTATACATCTATTACACATCTGAATGTTTTAGCCAGATATCCTATGTACGTATACCATATCTAGTTGTCCGTGTGGGATAGAAGCGACAAGATGAGCACGTGTTGAAGCACAGCTTGCTATAATGTTGTACCGTTAATAAGTACTTACATATCAACAATTACGTACTTTATAAATGCGATGTCACGACTCAGACTTTCAAAACAGTAATGTCTTGTCCTCCAGATCTCCAGGTTTTTCAGGGCCTCCGGACTACGAGTAGGGGTTTGGGACCTCGCAATGGTGGGGTTTATATTTTGCAGTGTTTTCGGATTCCTGGAACTCGGTAGCGGTTCCCGGTCTTGCACCCGGTGCTGACGCGGGATTCTGCCCGCGGAGACTTGTCGTAATTGCGGTGCCCTCGACCTTCGCGAGACCGCGCATATCCTTGGAATGCCAGCTCTGCACCCAACTTCCGCCCCGCGCAAGGCTGGTCTTCCAAGGTCGTCGACTTTCACCCTATGTTTTATTTAACTATGCTAATTTATTAGGACGTAACAGATACATAGAATATTTATTTTCTATTGAAGTATGCTCTAACCATATTTATTTATTTACTTCTGTTTAATATTTGGTATGTGGAATTTAAAGGGACTTAATTTTCGAGGAAGATACATTTTTAGATATGAAAAATAGAATGGAGGCAGGTAACACTAAATTTGTCACATTTTTTATTTTTTCAGATGTAATGGCTGGTATCTTAAGAACTAGTACCAAATTCTTTAGTTATTACATTGATAACGAATACTTTTTTTGTTATATTTCAGCAACAACACAATTCAGTGTAACACATTCCTTGTAAAAAACATACAGACTTATAATAATTCTCTAGTTGAAAAACTAAAAGAGGACTCAAATCATAATTATACGTTCCTAATTTTTTTCAGCACAACCCGTAAAAATAATGTTTAAAAAAAGTAAGGTATCTCCATACAAAGACTCCCTATTTCTTCCTCCGGATTGGGCCGCGTACAGAACGAGTTTAGAACAATGGCGAAAACAATGTAAACTGACACCAATACCAAAAGTCATTTTACCCCTAATGGAACAGAATTCTTCAGAACAGCAAAAGCACACGGAAGCTAATACAAAAATTGATACAAATAGCGCCGTTAAAAGAGAAGATGTAAACCTGAAAGGAAATAAACAAATGGAAAAAATACATGGACAGTTAGAACTGAGTAAACGAAATTCAGATGGAAATAAAAAAAATACCACTGCTGATATAGTTACCGATAAGACTAATGACGCGTTTGATTTTATGATATCTGGTATTGGACAGGATGCCGGACATATAGATTACAAAATAAATGGCACATTAAGACCACGTTCTCGTACAAAGTCATGGCTTGGTGAAAAAGATCCATATTATGTCATTTCTGGTATACACGAGAATGAAGAACCCCCAAATTGTCCCATTAATTACGAATTAACAGGTGTTGTGAACGTCACTCCGGTTAACAGTAATACGACATTTTTTTCCGAACTAAAACTCGGAAATGGTCCTAAGAAGATTTACCCTTCAGGAAGGAAAAATTTGTCAAAGAACTGGCAAGAGTGGCTGCAAAGTGTGGACGAGGAATTCTTCAAAGTTGAGGCGGAGGCCAATAGAATAATTAAAAGTGTAGAAGCCACAATGAAATTGGTTATGCCAGGACCCATGTGCGATAGCTGTTGTGCTTGTAGGCAAACTAGGAAATCTAATATAAAATACCATACTACCAAGACGCCATTTATGGTAATTGAGTCCGTGGCAGGAGATGACAATGAAAACAAGTAAAGAAATTTTTGGATTATCATTTAAGATGAAGTGAAACCCCCCTCAAATCAATCGATTCGAATAAGACACTTTTTTTAAGGGTGCTGAATAGAACTGTCTGAAACTATGACACATCACTCGTGAACACTTAAGAATTATCTCGACACTTTCAAAATCTGAATTTTTGAAAAAAATTGTTTAACTTAGACCAGACCAGAACCAAATTGGCGTCGAGCTCTCATATTTCGATTGACATACATTTATTGAAGGCTCTAATATGAGAAACAAAAGTGTCAGGACAATTATACCACAGTTTAGAACACTCTGATAATCGAGAAACCCGAATTTGAACGGGATAAAGGCAGAGAAAATGTTTTATGTGCTTCTATGTCAAAACGACGGTAATATGAGGTTTCGGAGTGAAAATTTAGTTGACATGGAAATCACAGATGGTGCAAGGTGTCGCGGAAGTAGAGCAAACCCGTAGAAATTAGGTCAAGACACTTTGATCGCCCCCCTCAGCTAATTGTAGTAAACCTCTACCGACAGATAAATACAGTTACAAGTTGTCATATTCAATCACATTGCCATTCTTTGAGATCTTCCTCAGGTCTTCACTCTCGCAGAGCCCACCTAAGGAGTTGACCTAGCCGCTCAGGTCATCTCATATAAATAATAAATCTCTTACGCGAGAATCCAAAGTAAAGCTGCATAAATTTGATCCGAATTTCCCTGGCCTCGTGTCCACTCGGCCGTCATGTAACAAATTGTACAACAATTGAAGTAAAGCTCTATAAATCTTTTGCATTCATGATTTTTGATGTATCAATGGATCAGTGGCGCCATCTGTGTAGTTCAGCAGCAGCTAAAGTTTTGCTCTATGAGCACGTTCTCTTTACGGGATATCTAAGAAATTCACCGCATACATTTATCAAACTTTTCTTAATGTTTCCAATGTGAATCTGTAATATTCTATTATTATAGTGTTGTAAATTGTTGTGCCTAGGTCCTGAAAGAAACGTGTTCGATTTATAGCTTTTAAAAGGCGTAGTATATCAAAAATTTGTGTTGCCATCATCTTGGTTCTAGTGCGGGATAAATGATGTATTTTTTTTCTGAAAAATGAAATTTCATGAGTTTCGGGACGTTCCTTACGGTCTCCATAATCACGTGCTGAAGTTTCAAATGATTCGGTGCATTTAGTCCGTAAAAAAGTGTTATGGATATTCTGACGCCTCAGAGGCCAGTTTCATATCACTTTACCGACCATAAGCCTATTAATCGGTTTTGCGATACCCGTAATCGCCATTTACTTCCAAATTCGCCGGTCGGTAAAGTGTTAATAAAACCTTTATAAAGACTAGTAGTTACTTGATGTGTTAAAAAGGTGTTCATTGGGAAGGCCATTTATTACATTCAACGGCAACAAATTTTTGGTTCTGAGAACGCTTATAGTTCATAGGTTTCGTATATGGTGTAACTCCAATTTGCAAATAAACTTTTACTCCCATCTTTGAGTTCAATTATATAACTTTCTGAGACCATGATATTTCAAATGAATTAGCATGATCCTGACACTGTTGTGTCTGATATGTTATTAGGCTACCCGATTTTCCTCAAAATAGAAAGGCACGCATTACATGAAGTATGAATCAGTTGCCGGAAGATAAATATCGAATCCAAAGCAACGATAATATCATCTGATTAAACCGGAAAAATAACGAGTGGAGCAATTATCAAGGAATGTTTTGGCTTATTCGCACGCCTTCCGCACCGAACTGCACTTTGGACCAAAACACGGGGCCTACTCATCCGTTAACATAGTGACTACCTCAGCACGTCCGATCAAGCTCCTAACAACAAAATCCAAAAACAAGGAAATTGGACCGTGCCCTCACGGGCATCTCAAGGGTAAGATCTCGTATAAAAACGGCACCAAAAAAGAGCACGTCGCTAGTCTGAGGGGCTAGTCTAAGGCGGTCTGTCAACCACTCTTCTACCAAGACCGACCTTTCAGTCAGTCAGTCCACACTTTGTGTGGCTGGGGTTCTCTGAAGAGCTGACCGTACTGTAGTAGCAGTTGTGCGGTTCGGTACGTCGACATACACGAGCCAATAGCGAGAAGAACGACGGCGCTGCGAATTCCGGACCAGCGGGAGAATCTTAGGAAGCTCCGACCCTAGGGCACGCCCCGGTTTGACGACATTCACGTGCTGTTCTTCACAGCCGGCAGGACGTAGGAGAGACGTCACCGGAAATAAAGGCCTCTGAGAAGCCAAGGTACAGGTCCTCTTCAAAGAGCTTCAATCTTTCACTCTTTCACACTGTAATGGTATGCAGTTTTGTCAGTGCCTGTGCACTAAGAAACTGCATCCGTCGAGGATTCGAGCCTCACGACTCCTGAGACCGAAATTAATTAAAAATTCTAATATATGAAATAGAAAGAGACTGGTGAGAGAGCGAGGAGAGCGTTTACGAACGATCAGCTGAGCGCGTCAATATTGTGGCTTTCGGAAGGCCTGTCCGCGAGAACCGGTTCGAGCGAGTTTTTCTAAGGATAATCGCTCCGGCGCCGTCCCGTCTAAGTGAAATTTGGCGATTTAAGTTTCCGGGAAAATGCTCGGATTTTCGGCACCTTTAATTTACAGTCGATGCAGTCCTAATTGGATTAAAGGTGTTTTCCCTGACTCATGCGTTGAAATACGAGAAGGAAAGGATAGGAAAGGAAATGATCCTCAGTGAGAACGACTTATTCCATTATCGGTGCGTACTGTTCGTTCATCATAGAATCCACATGGGATGTAAAGGTTATGTGGGACGGGTGGTTTGGGGTAGAATTCAAATAGGAATTAACAACCGTTTACGCGACCTCCGCGCACCCCTTCCCCACGTGTCGAATTCTTACCGACGCGTTTGAATTAAATTCTAACCATTGGTGGGATTGGAAGGCGATGTTGTTAATTAACACCGCGTATGAGAAACTAACACCTAATTCGGGTAGCTGATCAGCTCTACTTCAAAGAAGACACTCAAAAATGGGTTTCGCGGATTAGAGTCGACCACGGATTTATGTTTCATCCGGAGTTAATTCCTCCGGGTTTTAGTATCACTTAAATTATGTTATCCAGCCGCGGATATTGGCTGGGTTAAGGCTTTGAGGATTAGGACTTCTGCTATCAATCGCAACATGCGATTTTGAGGATAAAATGTAGGATTGTAATAGACAGGGATTTTAGAAAATAGGATGTGGGTGTGGTCGCTATACCAGACCCACTGGAACACGGACCTGCAAATAAACAAATCAAGCGCATTCACTCTTATTGAGAGTCTCTTCCGTAATCGAATCGTGAGCGGCAATGCTCGGTCATCGAATTTGGGATGAAACTCTAACGAGCGACTTCTCGTCAGAGCACTGTCCGGCTCGGATCGAGAGCGGCAATACTCGGTCACCGAGGAACGAACAGCTTCTTAACGAGGTGATTCTCAAGTACTCCGAGTTCTTCAATTCAAAATCTGTTTCGACGCGATCGCGTGTATCCGATTTACTCCCACAATTTAGGGACTTATAAGTTCTCGATGCGCACGATCTCGGAGTCCCGATCCAAGAGAGAAAAGTCTTTGATTGATATGCAATCGATATCCCAGACTTAGTGACTTCTCTCGCGATGCTCTGCGCTTGCGAGCCGCGCTTCCCTCTCCCGAGGCCTCCCTACTCTTACGCCATACTAATTGCGCATGTCGAATAGCGCCGAATTAATGGTCCCAACGTACAGTGGCTCATGTTAGCCGCTTGACCCGTTACAACACTTTATCACTCGATTTCGAACCCTATTCCAAATTAATAATCCGCAACAGAATTCGGTATTCACCTTCCGGTAATGACTACCAAATTTTAACTCCTCACAATATAAATCGCAATTCATTAGCTGCCCTTGTTGAGTAAAGCAAAGCGCATCTTGAAAGCAGAGAATCTCGTGCCAGCATTCCAGAATTGATACGCGGACATATATCGTTACACATCCGCGAGTCGTTAGTGCGCGGCCTCCAACGTCCTTGTCTCATCTCGCGATGATCCGCTTAGTACAGTATATCTTTTGCACACCTCACCCTCCATGGACATTGTACCCCTTGCATCACAAATAGAACTGTTTGATTCAATATAAAACGGCAACTTCATTCTCACGAAACCTTAAAACCCTCCTGAGTCCTCATTGCAACTTTCCAACCACCCTTTGAGGACCAAAAACCTATCGATCCCACTAAAGAGGTTGACCTAGTCGCTCGGGTTATCCTCTCCATATTTCTTAAATCATATACTGGTTACGCGTGCGTACGAGTTAAATCCTCTACAAACCATATACCGTTCCGAGGAATCTGCAAAATTCCCCTGACCTCGCTAGCCACTCGGCCGCCACGTAATCGACAAATAAAAAAAAAATGTTAAATACATTTCTCGTAGTGTCAGAAACAGTCTCAGTACCCCCATAATCACATTTTTATATTTCAGACGAATTTGTCCATCTACCTTTAAAGAAAGTGTTTCCGTGCAACTGATTGTTTAAAGCCATTTTTCATGTCACCTTAATGGAAATGATTACAATCGAACATTCGTCATTTATTAATGTTTATTAATGCAGGTACATCGTAGGATCCATAGCGATGCACTCACCTGCACCGAGTCCTCCAGAATCGACTGTTAATTTGCTGGAAGTTGTGGCCTCCGAAGATAAAATAACGAAAAATCTTCTAATAAATGGGATCACAGATGAGAACGGCAAAACGACATATTATATAGCAGGTGTTTCACAAGAAGTAGAGCACATTCCTAAAAAAATCATTGCAGAGCCGCATACTTCAAAAATCTCTCGTAATGTTCCTTCATGTTCATGTGCCATTGAACGTATTTTCAATAAGGGTTTAAAACCTGAAGCAAGTAACGATGATATTCCATGGACAAAGAAAGAAGATGTATGCCCTGGGAAGAAATTTCGACCCGTTGAAAATTCTGCGTATTCCTGTAAAGAGGCACCAAACGATAAATCGTGTCGAAGAAGCCCTTTCAAAAGGGAACTGAAAAAAATGATAGAGGGAGAAAATACGGTAAAATCTATTTATCCATCAGAAGAAAGAAAGATGTACAGTCTTGCTAAGTTTCAACCGTGTGGAGATGATGATGGAATGGCAATTTGCAGAGGTCCTTGGGGAGCTACTAATATCCCTGATCCTGATGAAATAGCTAGAAGAGAAGCAAAAGCTAAAGAGATTCTAAAAGTATTATTTTGAGTTTCACTAGTGCCTAATATCTAGCTTAATCACTTGCTTATTGGCGTTTTATCATTTTGAATTATTTTTATGAATGAGAATAATTTTAATGAAATGATTTGTTATTATGTATAAATTATCAATTTCAAATATGAGCCGTTTATTTTGAACGGAACGCGGCAGGAGCATGAGTCCTTCGCTGGTTGTTCCCGAGCCGCTATTAGAGGTGTACGACGTCCGAAATGTTAACAGCCTTGACCCCCGGGACTTTGATATTAAAACGGAGCGGGACGGTAGTACGTGGAACTCCAAACTCACCCTGGAGTTCCCTGGAACAGACGGGAACGGTACCTCGATATCTCCATGGAGCACTGGACCGACACCTCGACTTCGGTCCTCTTCTTCTTCCAACCACTCACGACACGAACCCGAATCAAACTCTCGTTTCCAACTCTTCCAAAATCCTACGCTATCCGACATTTCGAGAATAATTCTCCCCCCCCGGATTATCCGGCGAGTGATGGAAGGGCGATGCGGAGGCCGCGGGGGTTGTCACTGGGTCCCCGGAGAATGGTAGGGGAATAAAGGCCGACGGGCTTCCCCTTGGGACCGACGTTGGTGGCGGAGTACGACCCATTCCAAAATTCCACGTCTTCCTCGGCGGTGGCTGTGGCCTGTCCACCGCGCGAGGTCTACCACCCGTATATCTCGGCACCTCCGGACCTCACTAGGACGATCCTTTCTGAATCGGGGTGCTGGGATTACCAGACCGGTCGCCCTTGCCGGCGAACCTCCTCGGGCGGAGCGCACCACCCGGTTGAGAAACTGTAATTAGGTCCAGGTACCGCTTTCCGGGTGGGTGTCCTCCCGGTGACCCCGCAGGACTCCCCCCGTGGGACGAGGGGTCCCACTCCCCGGATGTCTTGGGGAGCTAGGGTCCCGATCTCAACCTCCTCACATCCCCCGTCTCGCACGATCCCGTGGGTCCGAGGGGTCCTGGAGCGCAACTGCACTAATTCGAACCTCCTCGTGTCACCCTTAAAGCTTCCCGGGGATTCCTAATCGTCTCTTGTGATGGTGGTCCTGGGACGAGCGGAAATCCGTCACAGTGTGCATTGCGTGAATTTTTTTCACTGCATTAATTAAACGTACCGATTATTCAACTGAAGCAACTGTCCAAAAAGTAAGGTGCACTTTTTAAATTCTAATTAATTAAAATTACCTTCATCCCTGCCCTCGGACATTTGAAAATCCGCACTTTCGGACATTATCAACAATGGATTGGACTTTAGGACACTCTCAAAGTAATGTTTTTAATTATTGAAATAACTGCGAAAATTTATGTGTCCAAAATTATCGTATACTCTGAATATACTTAACCGCAAAATGTTGTTTGTGACAGCTAACATCAAATTGTACACGTTACTACAGTCAACAAAAAATAACTGACAAATGGACTTAGGCCACTTTCAAAATAAACGGCTCATATAATCTACATATCATATGTGTATTTCTATGTATACTGGCGGGCAAGAATGCTTTCCCATCATACACCGGCCTCGCCATATCCACAAGGAAGGCATTCATATCTGTCCAATATATGTACAACATTTACTAATCGACATTATTCAAAAAATATAAATGTGCAAGAGTCTAATGGATTTCCAGACGAAACACACGATTCACAATTTTGATATAATTGAAAAAAAACTAATATTTTTATTGAGTACTTTTTCTAAGTGTACCAGTTATTTGTTTATGCATGTATGTTTCTATGAAAATGTAACGGCACACTGATTAAATTAAGACGAAAAATATTAAACAATAAGGAAAGTTAATAAAGCAAACATTGTGCAGGGTCCCCCTTGCGGAGAGAAGCCAGGTCGAGCAGTTTGTGGAGGACAATGGGGAATGAGAATACCAATTCCTAAAAAGAAGAAATCAGGTGACGAAGACGAGGACGAAGAGGAGGCGGTAGAAGAAGAGGAAGTAGGGAATGAAAATGAGAGAAGAAGAAAAGAAGAGGAACTAAATGAAGAAATGAGAAGAAAAACAAAAAAAAATGCAAAAAGGGACAATAACTGCCACGCAAGTCCCAATAACATTCGAGAAAGTCAAGAATCACTTAAAAAGAAACAAGCTACAACAAATCAGGGACAAACATGTAGTTATGATGAACCTTGGAATATGGCTCGTACTGCTCCTACAATTGAGCGAACATGTGTAGATAATGCCTATTCGGAAACATTGAAATTATCCAAAGCATTTCCTCAACCTTCGAAACCGTTAAAAAAGATAAAAGAAATGCGAGCTGTAAAGGAAACCGCTAAGCAAATGAAACTAGCTGAAAAATTAGCAAAGCAGGATATTGTAGGAGAAAAAGAAAATGCTACAACGCAGCAGAAAATAAGAAAGGAAACGAGACGATTTATTAACAAAAGAATGAACAATGCAAATGAAAAATCAATGGTTAAAAATCAATCGTCACAACCAAGACAAAATGTTATTAATAAAAAAAAAGGGAACAGCATGAGTAGATCTGCTAACAGAGAAGAAGAAAAACTGAAAGTAGAAAACATAGTTGAAAGAAGAGGAAAAAGAGGAACAGAAATCAACAGTGAACACCACAGAGAAAGGAGAACATCTAATTTTAAAAAACTTCAAGGCAAAAAGGATCTTAAATCTCCAATCAACTATAAAAATGAAATAACCGAAAAATCTAAAAAACAATACAGAATTAGAGATAAATCTGCTAAGGAGAGTTCTAACAAAGAAGAAAAAATAAGAGAGATCAAAGAGCGGTTTAAGAATATGTCCACCTTGAATCGAAATCACAATATTGACCCGGTTCATATACCGGAGAAACCGAAGTTCTGTAAAGTTGAATCTACTTCCGTTCACGAATTATTTCCAACTAATGAGGAAAAGGTTTTACCTTTGGAAAAATATAGCAAAAGCAGACTGAATGATAAATTAAAGCAAGGACCTTTCGGTTGGAAAACAAAATCCCAACAAGGGTTACCGACAGAAAAAACATTAATATTTTTAACTGAGCCTACATATCCCATGGAAATGGTTCCGGTACACCCAGGAGGAAAGCCTTGTAAATGTCGAGAAAGTAGAAATAATCGGAGGATTCTACTTTACAATATTGGTGGTACAATAAATCAAGGAAAATCAAAAGGGCAGGAAATCGCTCACGTTGTAGAAGGCGTTACATATATTACACCTCCACCCAGTCCTCGGATCAGCGATGAGTATGTCCCAGAATATGATCTTCTCGATGTTCCGGACGACACATGTGTTAGAGAGGTGCAGCAAGAAAAACAGTTTAAATATACCGAACAATACTTGGGTCCCAAAAGTCTACATCCAAGAAAAGCAAAAAACCGACCGATGTGCAAATGTGGCTTTGGTAGTTCGAACGATAAAAATAAAATAAATCAATTAAAACTGGCCTCCGATTTGGCAGATTTGGTCAACGATGGGGAGGGAATTGATACTTTCGCCAAATGTAGAGGCACGGGTCCATGTTGGCAAACCACATCAAATTTTGAACAAAATAAACCTGTAATGCGGAAACTTCAAGTAAAGCGACCTGTTTGTGAATGTAAATACGAAAGAAAGATATTGAGAAGAGAGGAAGAAAGAACCAAATGGACGGAACGTCAGAAAAGGTTAAAATCTTACAAGAAAACTCCATTTGTTCACATAGGTGGGACGTTGAGGCCAATGGAAAAAAATACCAAGTTTATTATATCAGGAGTGAAAAGAATTCCGAAAGAAAACCCAGAAAATGGGTCTAATGTGAAGTATATCATATCAGGAGTAGCGGATCATTATAAAATGGCACCACTTAGACATTTGATTTCGGGTGTGACAATGCATACCCCAACAGTAACACCTGAACCGAGTAAACCAAATATACCATGTGTATGTAATCATAAACACTGGTCACTCTCGAATATTCCATCGGGACCGACATCAACTAAGCGTTCCAAAGAAACTGAAAAGGAAAGTGATAAAATGTTAATCCCACAATGTAGAGAAAAAACGCTGCAAATTAGCTGCGGGAGGCTAGCTCCTTGTGAAAGAGACCAAAACTCTAAATTGGACTTACAGAAGTTATTTAATCAGTCAGACAAATACGACAAACAAAATAGTAAATTGGAAAACATACAAAAATGTATAAAAGAAACTGGAAGCAGCATTGAATGCAGTGCCGGAGTAAAAACTCAAACTAAAATTGAAAAAGATAAACCAAGGTTGAATGAGAACGCTAGAGTAGAGAGTCCCACAGCAAAAACAGGAAAGGAAATGGTGAAAGATAAGATGAATATAAAAGACAATGATTTGACAAGGCGCTTACAAAACGATTTACGGAGGTTTCACAAAACTACACAAGAACGACAGGACGATGAAGTTATAAAAGAAAATATGCATGAAATTAACGAAGACAGCGATTTACTAACTATGGTGAAGGTATAATTTTCATTTAATATAAATATTAAGTTACTTCAAATACATTTCTTTATTTCTAAGACTTGGATTTGGTTGGTAGGTGACGCGATGTGTAGACGTGTAGAGTGTTCAGAGCGAAATTGCAATGCAATTGCTATCGAATATATTATGAGGGAACGAATAGTAGGTAGAGGAAATTGTAGAGTTTAAAACGAAAGATAAGGTACAAAGGGAGAAGTACGGGGCAGGTGGAGGATTGTAAACGTAAAAATCAGAAAGCTTTGAGATTGGGAAGCGGCGGATACTGTTAGGCCGGGGATCGTTTGCTCAGGAGCTGCGATGACGGTTGCCTGACGATATCGATCGGACCGGGCCTCGTGGGTTGTTTTTGGAACTTGCTTCCAGATGGTTGAAACCAGCCAAAAACTCGTCGAGTAATGCAATAAAGATACTTTATTTTCGGGTGCCTTGTGCTTTACGGGAATGACTCGTAGACTCGTCGACTGAAGGGGGCTGGTATTCGCCCAGAGTTACAGGTGCCTCGCACGCAGGTTACAGAGTGGAGGCAGTTCAAACTTTGCTGGTCAGAGAGCTCGAGCCCTTCGTAGCGGGCCTTTTTATACTAATCCGGGGTATTCCTAGATGCAGAGAAGGATGCTTATTGGTGGGTTTTTAAGATTGAGAAGGATAATGTCTCGTGTGATTGGTTTGGGGACAGGTTGAAGGGAAAACAGGTGGAAAGCCGTCTTTTCCACAGAATCCGAATGTTTACCTCTCCCAGGGCTGTTATCTGGTTTGGGGTGCGGAAGTACGCAGAAAAACAAGGGGAGATAAAGAACGAGGGAGAGCGTGTCTCTAGAAGCATTTTGGAACACGAGACACGCTGCTTAGAGTTTCTTTCTTAATATTACTTAAAATAAAATGTTAGGTAGGGACCTAACAACTCATGGTGTCACGTAGACGAGAAGTTCGAAAAGTAAGCCGGAATGTTACTGTTGTTAAGGTTGATTACAAAGCGAGTAAAGTTAAAACTTAGGAAATAGAATCGAAGTCAAGCAAAACAGGCACACGGACGAATGCGAAGAGTTTTGAGTAGGATGAAAAGAGGGAGGCGAATGAACTGAAAAGCTTCTTAAAAAATGACAACAGAAAATATGAAAGCATGAGCGGAGCAAAGGAAAGCGAGATAGAAACTACAAAACAGAAACTAGAATAGCTAATAATGCATACGAGGGCGCATATTAAAGAAATAAAGGTAAAGAGAGAGGAAGTGAAAGACAAGATGAGATCACTATGCCACCAACTGACACCGCTACCTTCGCCCTTTTGGCGGTCCCTCCTTCGATTACTAGTAAGGAAAACACGGTTATACCGCAGCTGATAAGAGGTGCGGAGACGGCGCAGCCACAACTGATCTTAAATCAGATGGTTGGAAAAGAATGAGCGAGAGAAGACAGTGGCCGACTAGTTCAGAAAAAGCCCATGTGGGATACAGAGAAGGGATGGGTCAAAGATTTTACTCTCAGCGGCTATAGTCAACCAAAATTTAGGTTTATTCGAAGACGTCCTCCCGACAGGAAAGGCACAGTCACAGATGACGTAGAAATATACAACGACGGACTTAACGGATAGAATTTAAACGATCTTAACGGACCCGACGGACTCAACTAATAAATTTGAATCAATTAAAATGTACTCAGCAAACGGAAGTGCACCAACGGAATTGTACTCGACTAACGGAATTTAAACCAACTCCTACGCACTCGATAAACGGAACTTGAAATAACGCAGACGTACTCAACGAACCAACCTAGAAAACGACGCAGACGTACTCAACGAACAAATTTGGAACTCGGCATGGATGTATACCATAAAGTGGAATTTGAAATCAACCACGAAACTTGCACGGCGATGTTACTTTTTCGTGATTCGCGTGATTTCGGACCATGACTTCCTCTTTCCGTGCCCCAAGTCACAATTTCTACAGGTTTTTACGCTTTGGGAAAACATGGATCTGCCTAGGGAGTCGCAAAAGGGTTACAACCCAGCCGGGGCCTTCTCTTCTGCCTCTTTCAGAATTACGCCGGGCGATTTAACCATCACAAATAGGACATGAAACGGGTTCGGGGCAGTCTCTTACGCGACAGGGGAGAGCAAGTCGTCCGTGCGACACACAAGAAAGGGTTTCATCACGGTCTCGATATAAAACGAAGAGCGAAAGTCTACGCGATACGAAAAGAAAAGTGGAAGTCGCCTACGCGACACAGCGTACGGCTGCTTACGCAGCGCGGAAACGAGGAGGAGTCTCGGTCCCGGTTATCTTAAGGGGTTACACCACTTTGACCCACCCAAAAATTACAGTTTTTCAAGAATTTTTTTTTTAAGAATTAAAACGTTTTTATCTAAATTAAAGTACAGTAAGGTATTATACTACTATTAAACAATACAATATTTTTTTGTATTTTTTTATTTACAAAAATGGCGGCTTGAAAGCCGATTTACCGAAGCGCTGCGAAAATCGATGATCGTGCGGTGGGCACGATAACTCAGTCCAGGTTTAAGCTAGATCAATGAACGAAAAAGAATTAGTTTCTGTAGCCCAAAAGCTAGCGAAATACGTAGCTGTTTTCAAAAATATGCATTTTTCACAAAATAGCATCGATTTGGAAGGAAAGATACGTATTTTGCCTTAAATTTCGTTAATTAATGTTGCATAAAAAAATGCGAATATCAATACATTGAAAAACCCATACGTATTTCGCTAGATAAACATATCACGAATAAAATAAAAAAAGAATCAAGACGATTGATTGAAAATTGGTGGAGCTAGAGTGCCCACCGATTTTTAAAATGCAGTTTTAAGAAAAACGCGTTTAAAGTATAAACGCGTAAAATAAACGCGTAAACATTTTTTTGATTTTTTGAAAATTTCAAAGTGGTATAACCCCTTAACGCTGCAAAAAGGGCCTGCTTGGCTCGGCTTGTCTTCATGATGCTGCTTCACATTGAGACGACACTGAGACTTCCCACTGAACACCAAACCTAACAGTTACGTAAGTTAAAACTAACAAATAACAACGTTTGTTATAATGTAATAACGTAACAGTTACGTAACATGAAGCTAACTAGTTACATGTTATTTGTTACATTGCAGTAACTTAATAGTTATGTAACATGGAGCTAACTAGGTACATGGCATTTGTTACAATGCAGTAACTTAACAGTTATGTAACATGGAGCTAACTAGTTACATAACATTTGTTACTATCATATCTATATAAATGTAGTGTAACTTTGTTACTCTCATCTTACATTATGTTACTGTTCTGATATTACTGTGTATATGCAGCACATATTTGTAACAAAACAGAACTATATTGGTTCTAACTGTCATCTATTTTATTACATCAGCGTAATCGTCATTGTCATAATTCATCGTCAAATGTCATAAGATTAATATATGTCATATTTTGTTTACTACTCGTATGAAAAAATGTGATTTTAATTCGTACTCGCATACACATTATCAGTTGTTTACTAGTCGAATGAAATCGTAGTCTTTAAATAAAATCGGATAGTTTATCGTTCACATAATTTCATTTAAAGTCTGATTTATTATATAATACCTAACCATTTACAAGTGCTACAAAATAATACAAAATAAAAAATTACATCATTTTTATAAAATTGCATTATTTTTTATTAAATGTTTGAAAAATGAATATTATTTGAAGGTAACTGAACTTATAACATTAATATAACATGTTACATAACATGTTACCTTATTGAGTGGGAAATAATAACAAACATCTAACTTCCAGTTACTTTTATGCTACATAACACGTTAACTTCGAAAACATAACATTTACCTAACAATTGTATAACAGTGTTCAATGGGTTGTTGTTTGTTTTGGATTTCGGCCCTTTTATTAATGGCCAAGTATCATTGTTTGTTTTCGCCAGCGCTGCGCGATGTCTCTCTTTGATGATCACCCATCCAAGGAGCGACCGCGCTCGACGTCGCTTAATTGAAAAGTGACGTGATATTACGAAAACAGGTGTATTGACACGGCTTGAGCGTGGTACACTGAGACTTGAACTCGGTTTGAGGTCAAGAAGAAGAAGAAAGTGTTACTCCAGGGTTCCCCTCAAATATGTTAGGGTGCCGGTCAATTTGGCATTAGTTGGTTGGGTCGTCCCGGAAGGAGGTAGATCCGCGACTGAAATAGGTTTGCGCATTTAGTCGGACAACGGCGCTCCGGTGCGATCTCCTTCGAAGAGGACAGTGGTGGGAAAGGTCGTCAGCGCGCGTCTAACAATACGTGACGCGGTCAGGGTGGCTGTCTGGGATAGGGGTGTTGAACCTCTGGGCGGTATCCATGTAGGAATTTTTTGGTCCCTTGCTCTAAAATGGTACGAAGCCGTCATAACACCCCGGTCGTTCCGAGGCCCGATCGAGTAGCAGTCACTTCGAGCATCTCATGCTATGCGACGTCCGATATTTGCATTGGAAACGGAAGAGGAGCTGAAGGAATGTTAAGCAGGAGGAGGAGTTGTATTCGGGAAAGAGAAACTCTGGTCTCTGACATACGTCGACGACGTAGCGCTGATAAGAGAGCCTGCGAAGAAGGGTAACAGCCGGGCAAGTCTGGGGTATAGGCGAAAAGCTGTTAGGCCGGGCTAATTCCTTAAAGAGTTCATTCGATAGCCTGGCGTATGTGTTTTCTCACTTGTTTATTACAAATATTGTTACAAACCCGTTAAAATTAAATGATGTAATGTTAATGCAAGCCAATCGGTGACCGTTTATGAAGCACTCAGTCTAACAATCTGACTATGATGTTCCATAGAACATTAACATGATGCAATGAGATTTAAGCTTTTCAGACAGAATTGACACGTTTTGAATTAAATTTTTGTACTGACATTTCCATGTAAATGGCACCAACTTATATTTAATCATTTTCAGAGAGCGTTATGTGACATGGCTAATGAGGGATTTCTTTTCGCTAAGTTGCATGCTAGTTTCAGGATGCCTCAACTGCAATACTGGATTAATTATCGAAAAGGTTTTGTTATTTCGGACAATGACAAAGGTTCGTCAGATTTTCCCATGCTCCAGTAAATCAATAATTTAATATCAGTTATAATTTATTATTCATGTAAATTTATGACGCTAGATCTACTGTTGCGCAATTCTGTTGCTGTTTGGAATGCAATGCAAGTGACCAAAATGTCAAACTTTTCACCTCCTTCGATGGATATGTCAAAGAATCTTTTAAAAACTCTTACATATGACAGGGCTGTGGAATTAAAAAATAAGGTGACAAATAGATGAACATACGAAAATATGTAAAGTATAAATCAATTAACACAGATATTAGAAATGGAAGTTCTCATGGTATTTAATATTTAGGTTGAAGAGAAGAAAGCTGTATTTCTAAGTCAAGTTCGAAAATCTAGAGTTTCGGCAGCTCGGGGATTATGGGACTCGATGGAATTTGGGAAATATCCATCTACGTCTTTCAAACAAGCTTACTTCACCTATTTACCTGGTAAAGCAGAAGATGGACACGTTTTTCGACCATGGAAACGGTCAGACAGTAACAAAGAACGATAATTACTATTCCTTACAGGAGCCGGACTTAAATCAGATTTTAGTGAAACCATTCGCTTCAAATTATTCCCAAATTCTGCACATATGTTAAAACACTCAAAATTGTACACATCAGTGATTAATATGAATTTATCTCCACTTGTTGTCGTGTAAAAAAATGAATCAACACGTTATTAGTAAGTTACCCCATTGTTCAGCTGGGCCCATTTTTTTTGCATTCTTAGCACATTCATCTAAGTCTTATGTGTTTCATATGGAATATTCATAAGTTTTTTTTAAATTTCTGTAGTTTATTAAAATTGTATATAAAGTATAACTCATACTCTCGAGCACATACGTTGTAATTTTGCCGGCATCATTTGCGGAAAAAAAAAATAAGGTAAGTGAAGGGTGAAGTCAAAGAGGGCGCCACGAGTGTTCTTCTCTTACCTTCAAATGCGACCTGCGTCGATAAGCGTAGGTAGGGCACCAACGTCAATTGCCACGTGGTATTACTATAGATGAGTTGGGAGATTGCTCACGGGCAGGGTCGCGCGATCGCGTCCTGTGCTGCTCCCCGGTGGAGGATGCGGATGGCTAACGCACTTGTCACCCGTTACCCCTCAGTGGTGGTGCAATACATTTCTGGTGGGGGCTCGCGCAATCGCGATGGCAGATACAGGGTTTTAAGCTTTTTTGAAGAGTCCATAACGTTTTGAGCCAGTTTTCAGGCTGCCCAGTCGCCGGTAAATTTTTTTTGGCATCTTTGACCACAGTAGTTCGACAGGGAAGGTTGTTCTCTTTAAATTGATTTCTCAAGCGAGGGGTTGCGATTTTTTCTAAAGGAGATACAGAGTTTGAACCTTTTGTGAGGGGTCCGTGACTTTTTCAGTCGATTTTCGGGTTGCCCAGCCACCGGTGAATTTTTTCCGCAACTGTGACAACAGTAGCTCGACGGGGAAGGTTGTTCTCTTCAAATTAATCTTTCGAGCGAGTGGCTGCAATTTTTTTTAAAGGAGATACGCGTTTTTAGGCGTTTTAAGACGTTTTTAGGCGTTTCCAGGTGCTTTTAAGTCTACTTAGGCGTTTTTAAGCGTTTTCAGGCACCGGGGGTTCCATAGAACGTGAAGGCGCGATCTGCCCGTGAGCAATCTCCCAACTCATCTCTGGTATTATCATCACGAGTGCACGAGCCGCCAGCGACGACTGTTAGACGGTCGGCCATCGCTAGTGCACGAGCCGCTAATATTCTCCACCGAGGGCAGCACAGGACGCGATCGCGCAACCCTGCCCGTGGGCAATCTCCTAACTCATCTGTGCTATATTTTTGGATGCGTGTGACAGGTCGGTGGGTGTTGTCAGTTTTTAAAAAGGCTGTTTTTAAACGCGTGACAAGAAAATGCAGCCTAATCGAAGTTTGATCCTTTTAATCATCACGAGCTTATACAACCCTTTGATCGGTAATTATCATTTACTCCGTTTTGAAACGCAGGTGCTTGTGCGGTGTTGGGGTGTTACGCATTTTCTGTGTAGGGCGTGCCTAAAATCGAAACACTTTCATGTATCGTGAGAGAAAAAATGACCGAAAATTAGAAAATGAGAAAAAATGCCGAATTGTATCATGAGCAATTTATTCCCGTGAATGAAATTTAGGTTATTTAAAAAACAATAATCAGATGTTTTGCAACTTAAAAGTTGCATGACAAGTGTAGGACTTTAAAAATGTTTCCGGCATATTTTGGATATTGATGTACTTTTTTGTCACTTAGACCGATTGTATAAATTCAGGGATAGTACTGGCAACTTCTAAGTTTCATACAGCTGTGATTAATGTATTTTTGGTAGGTGCTTTTGTACGATTTTTCAAGCATTGTAGCGACTCGCGCAGTAACTCGGGCGTGAGTGCGGCATGTCCGTACGATTTTTAAGAATGATTCATTAATGATCTGGTTAATTAATTTCAACATAACCTCCTAGGACGAGAAACTCATTGAACCTTAAGTAAGGGTTATCTAACGGTTACTAAAATTTTAGGTCCTTACTCATATCTCACTTTTAGCGTTAAAAGACGTATTTTAGAGCACTGTTAAAGGCGACCCTACTCGTGTTTCGTTTTTAAACCACTTTTATAGAAAATCCTTAAAAGAAGTCATAAAAGGCATATTTTAGCAGCAATACCTCCTCATACTCCCTTTTAAGTTTCTTTTCGATCACTTATAGCATAAAAGTGGTATAATGAGATTCCCTCAAAGTGGGTAGGAGGACTTTTCAACCGCTTTTAGCTGTCAAAATCGTACATCAAATTTTGACAGTTTTTAGTTGTCAAAATCATACATGAAAAATGAAATGCAATAATGAAATTTTTCACAAAGTAAAAGGTCGCGAAATCGATACAGGGCATCAAATAAATACCAGGGACTTTTGTAGTCGAATTTATGTTATTCTCGGCTAACCAAGATGAGCTTTGGTTACGGCTTTATTCTGTCAAACTTGCTTTCCATTTTTGCGGTAAAGTTCTGCAGACTTAACTTTTGGTATACAAAAAATGCACGTGCCGGGCACACGGAGCACATGCGAGTAACACAGTCGTCATATTTTTCCAACGTTGGTATATTACATTTTGTAAACGCGGCCTGTTAACTAAAAGTGTTCATAATAAAAGGTATTTTATCAGCAGTCCATCATCTTTCACTAAAAAACATTTAAAAGTGCTGCCAAAAGTGAGATATGAGTAAGGGCCTTAGTGTATCGGGAAACTTGGTAGAGTTTCGCACTAAATACATTGAAAAGCATGCACTAATGACACTGAATACTTAACGCCAAAGTCCGGCACTTCAATTTTTTAAATCTATTTTTTATCCAAGGATTTTATGTTTCCATAGTCTGAGTTGTTCCTTAAGCACGGAACCAATTTTGCTCAGCTTTCCGTTCAGACGGCACAAAATTTTTATATATAGGATTCTTGATGCTGTGTCAGTCCCTAGGGACTGACACCGCCTAGATGAAAAGTTCACTGTCAGTCCTCAGGGACTGTGGTAGCTTGCGTTAATGACCCGCATTCATTGCTAACGTTTTACAAACATTATGGTTCACTTCATCAAGGCAGACACTGATGAAAAATTTCTTATTTGTATTTCTTGTAGTTCATAAAACTAAAACTATTTAGCATGCTATAATTATTTTTGTTCGCATTTCATCTGTTTAATTTATCATTTGAATTCATCGTTGCATGAATATTTCTTCTAAATGTCTTTAAGATAATTTTATCCTAACTTTTGTGAAGAGACAAAAATGTATTTCATCATGATTTGTACCAAACTCATTAATTATTTTCAATGAGAAGTTGATGATTTCTTTTTGTAATTATGCAAAATACTCTGTTATATGTGATTTTATTATCAGCAACTTAAAGATATTTGGTATGTTTTTATCTACTTTATTATTTGTGACATAAGATATATTAACATTTGCATACATAATTACAGTACAATTTTCAAAGTGTTTAAACCTATTAATTTTAATCATTCCAAAGTATGAGTATCAATTCTATAGTTAACATTTACTTTGTTCTTTGTACTAATGGCTTTTGATGTGTAATTTCTGTAATGTATACAATTTATAATGAACTATTTATTTTTTTACATTGTTCTAGGACAAAATTTAAATAACACGGCGACATGGTGTACAGTGTCCGAAGGGGAACAAAACAAGTGTGAAGCATTTTCCAGAGCAGTTGATCGAGAAATCGGACATTTTGGACACGATTATATATCTATACACTGCAAGCAGGCTTTCGATAAAGAAGAATGTATGACATTACTCGATCAGGAGAAGGTACAATTGACGACCCTAGATGCAGGAGAAGTTTTTATAGCTGGAAGATATCACAGTTTAATACCTATAATGCAAGAAATTTATGAGAGTGGTGTAAACTACCAATATGCTGTTGCTGTGATAAAGAAAGGATCGCTAAAAGATGTGGAAAGTTTATATGATCTTAGGGGAAGGAAAGCATGTTTTGCAGGCGTCGGGACTCTTGCTGGATGGGTCCTTCCAATTCATATGGTAAGCGTAATGAAACATGTATATACATATATGTACACACATACATAAATTACAGCTATTATACTAACTTATAATTTAATTTAGAGATACATCAGAAATTTTTGTTAAACAATTGTACCCAGGTCGTGGCTGCTTTCTCGAGTCAAACTTAAGCAAAGAAAATATTTTACTGTACTACATTATTTAATTATCATTAAAATGGGTAGATGTATGTTAACTTTATAAATTTTATGCACATCAACATTTTTATACACGAAAATGTTGCTAACAATTGCTGGGTATTTAGTGTACATTCAGTTATTTTAATATACGTAATATGTTTATTTTACAATATTTAACGTGTTGGTATAAATCATTGAGAAGTCTCGTTTTATACTATACCATGTAATGATGATGGAGATACGAAGAAAATAATTATAGTTTAATGAAAATAATTATAAATATACATTCAGCAATCATCATCGCTTTGATAATAATGTTATTTTTTAATGCATGTATGTTTTAATAAGATTAATAGTAAAGGTAACTTCCGTCAATTAAAAAGAGATATTCTAATGGATTATTTAAGAACTCATATACGGTATAATAACTAGGAAAACGAATTTATATAGTATTTATCATGATTCTTTCATACGCGAGGTGTTACTCAATGTTTTTGATGGATGCGTGTCAAACTGATTAACTGTTGTAATTCATTCCCTGCATATATAAATTTTTTCTAAGTAATATTATTTATTTTACCATAATTAAAATTATGTTAATCAAGAAATATTACTATTTCTCATGTCACAGTATACTATTAATTCGTAAAATAATAATTTTGCTCATATTTTCCTCCGAGCAGAATTTAATGATGATGGAATATATTTAAAGTCGCATAATAATTAATTAAACCGAAACTGAACTATTAAATAGTTGTTTAATATTTCAAAATTTTTGAACAATTTTAGTTGATGCGTGATGGTGGAATGGAAGTCATCGATTGTAATAACCATGTGAAATCTACAATTAATTTCTTTGGACCTAGCTGCGCAGTAAATTCGTTAATTGACAAATATAATCCCTTAGGTAAGTCGATAAAAATAAATTCTACATTGTTGAGTAAATTTAATTGCCCTGGGTGAATTTACCTCAACTTATTATTAATGATTTTTAGGTGATAATTCGGATCAGCTCTGTAAACTTTGTATTGGAAAAATACCTGGTGGTAAATGTACAAACGTCGATCCATATTCTGGATATGAAGGAGCTTTTCGCTGTTTATTGGAAGCTGGTGAAATTGCCTTTCTGGTACATACTACAGTGACTGAAATGACTTCAACAAATTTTGACCTAAGTATGTTTTAAACAAAATATAATTGTCTTTGATTAAAAAATTGTGCTACGAATATCGAACTTAACACATTGTTGATCGATTGAATAGTGCTTGACTGTGGTGGTCATTTCATACTTTTTTGTGAGGGAAATAAAATAAGGAGATCTCCACGTTCGGTCATTATGTGGCAGATTCTTAAATGAGCTCTCATCGATAGATCAGAAATGTGATGGTCTCTATAGTGTTAAAGTGAATTAAAACCCCCCTCAGATCAGTCGATTTGAATAAGACACTTTTTTTAAGGGTATTGGACCGAACTGTTTGAAACTTTGGCACATTATTTGGGAGTACTTAAGAATTATCCTGGCACTTTCGAAATTTGTATTTGTAAAAAAATGTTTGGCTTACTGTTAGTCTAGATCAGAACCAAAATACCGTCGAGGTCTCATATTTCGAACGATATCCAATTATTGAAGGCTCTAATATGAGAGACGAAAGTGTTGGAACAATTGTACATCAATTTGGAACACTCTAGTAATCAAGAAACTCGTATTCGAACGGGATAAAGGCAAAAATGTGTCTTATGCGCTTCTATGCTAAAACGATATTAATACGAGGAGAGGAAATTTAGTTGCTATTGACCAAATTTTTCGCCGTGTTTCACTTCACCTTAATGGTTAACAAATAAGATGATTCTTGGGAATAAAAAAAATAAATATACGTCTTATTAGTTTGATATTTCTTAGGCATATTTAATTGTATTTTAATATCATTTTTTTTCAGAGAACTTCTGAGTAGTTTCAGAGTTTACGTAATTTACTGTTTGCAGAAATGTACTCGTACATTGATGAGAGTAAGAATACGAGTAATTAAAAAGTAATGTGATATACAAGATTGACTAGGGCTGTACACGAGATACCAGAGCTATACATTCGTCGACGAACCATGGTTTATTCCTAGTTCTCTTTTTATATCCTAACACAGTCTGCGCAGGACTCGTAATATTTTCGCTAATAACTTCCCACGAGTCATTCGGTTCCTCTTCCCGTTTGCTTTGCAAGAATGTCGAACCTATCAGGGATCTCAACTGCGTATTTGTCCTATTTTCTTCCGATACTAATTGATCTACATCCATCTTGTGTGCTATCTGCCTCTTGAACCTAGCCATGGAAAGCCGTTCTCTAAAGTTTCTCATAACTAGGAAATTATCGGAGTTACAGTCGGCTCCCCCATATGACATGACGTCATAATGTTCGCGTGACGTCATTTATCTATGAGTAGGTGGTCGATTTGATTATGCGTTTGTCCATCCGGAGACGTCTATGTCTGTTTGTGTATGTTTTTGTGTTTGAAATATGTGCTTTTAATTAGTAAGTCAGTTGTTGCTGGCCTAAAAATACCTTCTTTTCCTGTTTTTACATTGAAATCTCCTAGCACTATTTCTAAATGAAATATGAAAAAAATTTCAAATTATTCAGTCAGTTTATTTTGAGTAGTTTTATAAATGAATGATTCAAGTAATTTCATTTAATTAATTAATACCTTAACATTCCTACGTTAAATTCAACTCTTCCTTTAACACCTGGTTTTCTGCATTACTTTTTATGTGGAGTTAAAACGTAATAAAATATATTCTTGTATACAATTAAATATAAAGTTATAGAGTAAGTTTTATTAAACGATGCATTGTTTCTCCACAGTTTTGTTGTTTCTTAAAGTAATTTGATTGTTTTCAGATTCAGTTACCAAGGATCAGTTTGAATTGCTCTGCCGAGATGGATCTCGAAAGTCTGTAGATGATTACAGGAATTGTAACTGGGGTAATGTTCCGTCTGTTGCGGTTGTTACATCTTCGGCCACTATTGTGGAAACCCGTAGACTGTACCAAAAGTTTTTAGACAAGGCAGTACGCTTATTTGGTAAAAATATTTTGGATAACTCAACGAGATCAGGTGATCGATTCAATTCTGGCGTAGCAGATTATGAAAATAGGCCAGGCTACGAAAACCAGTTTGGAACAAATGAGTACAGTAATTCTAATGCTCATTATAATGAATATGATAACAGAAATGGCTACGACCGTAATCACGGCAATAATAATGAGCAGAACGGGTGGGATAACTCTGGCCTAAATGAAACATACAGATACTTTAATAGAGATGGATTTTCAACTGAGTCATCCGATTCATCGTCTATACACACGATAGAGAATTTCCATTTATTCGAGTCAGCCCCCAAATTTGGAATCCACCATAATTTGTTGTTCTCAGTATGTATGCATGTATATTACTTATTATTGTATATGCAGTTAACAATTGTATTGCTGATGAAGTACTAGTTTCGCGTAGATATTTTGAATGTATACTTTTTGTCATTAGGATTCAGCTAAAGACTTTGTTCAATTACCTGAAAAAGAGCAAACATATAAAGGTTATTTAGGACGAGCGTTAGATTCCATTTTGGCAGTGAGGCATTGTCCTGTAAATAGAATGACTCTCTGCGTTACATCAGATCCTGAATTGGAAAAATGTGTGAAAATGAGGGTACGTATTGAAATAAAATGTGTGTATGATATGTAAGATATTTTATGTACTTTACTGAAGAAAAACAGATTGGGTTAAGATTAATGATATGTTTTCATTTACAGATTGCCCTGAAAGCTCAATTGCTGAAACCAGAACTTGTTTGCTACAAAGGTCACAGTCAGATTCACTGCATGCAAGCCATACAGAATGGGTAATAAAGCATCTCTAATAATCTAGGAAACAGTACATTTTAAACAGCATGTAAACATACCTTACAATTGCAACAACTACGAAACATTTCAATGTAGTTTATATTGTAGGACAGTTTATACGGGATGTAATAGAACTCGTAGTCACGGTTTAAACAATGCTATCCTTGTTGAAAAAGGAGTTGAAGAGTTCTGTACTATTTTTTCCTGCAGTGCATACATTTTTTTGTAATTTATAAAACTATATAACAGAATCTATAACATAAAAAATATGTACAATTTTTAAAACGTTTTTGGCGAGCCGCTTAATAATATTTATAATTTCTGAGAGCATTTTAGGCTTTATGCTATTACAGTACATTGAAAGAAGCGGGCAGACAATGATATGAACGCTAGTAATGTAGACATTGACGTAATAATAAAGACTCAGTACCTTTGAGGCGATTTATTGGTATATTATTACGCGGCTCGCCAAAAATGTTTTAAAAATTGTACATATTGTTTGTGTTATAGATTCTGTTATATAGTTTTATAAATTCTGTGTATTCATTCTTTAGCTAATGAAAGAACTGAATGAACCCGAGAAGAAAGATTATTCGTATTTGGTGCATTATAATTGATTTCAGTTGTTTCGTGACCGTATGAACATAATGTAACCGAGATTGTAACAGAAAGGACTAGTGACGGGGACATATATATATTTGGCGAAGTTTTTTACACCTGAAGAAGGTGTTTTTGATTTGATAAATTTTTCTGTAATAACTGAGTGAAGCCAATCAATCGCGTTCCCGAACGGAAGGCATAGCGGAGAGGACGCCGGTAAGGCTGCTACGCTGCAGACAGCCGAATGCAGTCGTACCGACATTCTCTTCGCTATGCCTTCTGTTCATGAACACGATTGATTGGCTGAGCTTCACTTAGTTATTACAGAAAATTTATACATTGTAGGAAAAAATAGTACAGACCTTTTTGACTCCAGTTTCAACAAGGATAACGCTATATAAATCGTAACTACGAGTTCTGTTATACCCTGTATATTTTTAAAGTGATATGAATGGCGCTGAGAAATTGAATCCAGGTCGATAAAAAGAAAATCGTCTATATCCTTTCTGATGGCAACGCCATTTTGGATGTTCAAGTGGTAACATAAGCTGGCACATTACCGATATTTATATTTATGATAAAGTCTGTTACAATATACGTTGAGAGTTATACAAATTGAAACGTTCCGTATGTCGTTTTGGTGGAATAATTATAAAGACATCGAAGTAAAACTGTCGAAATCCCGCAGATTCATGATTTTTCATACTCTAATGGATTAACGGCGCTATCTGAGACGTTTAGTTGCAACTAAATTTTTGCTCTAAAATCCCGTGTTACTCACGGGACAAACCAGCCATCGTTCGTGAAAGTATTTTTCATATTTTTCCATCTGATTTCGTAATATTCCATTTCTATAGTATCGAGCTAGATCCTGCAATTCTGAATTTTTGTTTCTGAGCCTTCAGAAAGCGTAAAACATCAAAAACGTGCACGGACGACATCAAGTAGTCCATGATTAATACAAAAAATTGTTATAAAAATCAAATTTCATGAGTTTTAGGATTTACTTTAGGGCCTCCATATTCACGTGGTAAAATTTGAATCGAATCGGTACATTTAATTCGGAGAATACTTTCACGAACGATTGGACTTCTCAATATATATAGACTGACCTTATCATAACATCTTAATACGGTACAAGTTGTATTTCAAAATGTTTTGTAATTGTAAGTAATAGTTCCGTTAATCTCCTATAGAATGCTGCATTTATTGAATATCGTTTTAAAGATACTAAACAATTTTACTGATCATAGAAACATTATTAGAATTACATAGATGCGTTTAATGAATAAATATTTTTATGATGCTATAATCCTCATTATAAGAAAAGCAAGACAATTTGATAAGATTCCAACAGAGTACCGTAATGTTAATAACGTCGCACGGTTTCATTCGTAGATCATTAGTGGAATGTTTCGGGTTGTATAAGCAGCTACATTTTATGAACACTTTGCTTTTGGAATAAAAATTTAATTTAAATATTTTACTTTTCAGACATGCCGATGTGACTGTATTGGATGCCAGTGATGTCTATACTGCAGGACTCCGTTTCGAGCTCATTCCTTTCATTTCAGAAGTGTACAATCTTGGAACACCCGACTATTATGTCGTCGCCGTTGCTAAAGAATCCGACCCTAGTACAGACTTAACGTATTTGAAAAATAAATACACTTGCCATACAGGAATAAATACAGCAGCAGGTTGGGTATATCCGCTTGCATTTTTGCTGTCCAATACATGGATAAGAGGGTATGGATGTGATTCTGTACGTGCAGCCGCGGAGTACTTCACCAAATCATGCGTTCCAGGAGCCATGAGTACCGAGTACAATACGGGTAAGGAGCAAAGGAATAAAAGAAGAAAAAAAAAACCTTTAAGGGGTTATATGCAGTAGTCATAGGCAAAATTTTAGATTTTTGTTTTTCATAAGTAAAAGGCATTTTTTATTCGATAACAGAGCGTGATTTCATGGTACAATTATTGAACTTTATATATCATGTTTTTTGTCAAAATATATTTAAAAGTTAGCGAGGTACAGCAATTTTCTGAAATAGTTTTTTTTTGCGGTGACCATGATATCTTAAAAAGTATTTCACCGATCAGCTTCAAATTTGTAGGGCTCATTCTACATATGGAGGACTGCTGAATGAACGGAGGATTTTTCGACATTCCGATTTTTTACCAAAATGGCAGGGGTTTTCCTGAAAAATCACTTTTTTCGTCTTATAACATTTTCGTTTTTCCTTAATAAAACAGCAAGTTTTCATAGAAAAAAAGAATCCTTCGTTCATTTCGCAGTCCTCTATGTGTAGAATGAGCTCTAAAAATTTGAAGCCGATCGCTGAAATACTTTTTGAGATATCGTAAGATATCTATCAAAAATAAAAAACTTTCGGAGAATTGCTGTATCTCGCCAATTTTTTGTAATATATCTTGACAAAAAATGATATATTAAGTTGAATAATTGTACTGTGAAATCACGCTCTGTTTTCGATAAAAAATGCATTATGGTTATGAAAGAAAATTCTTGAATTTCACCTATGACAACTGCATGTAACTCCTTAAAAGATAAAAATGTATACTATCGTTATTATTCCATTGTTTATATTATTTATGTATTTGTACATTTCGAAATGTGAAAAATTAATTATTTCTTAATGAGGTAAAACGGTCTCGTAAGAGAAATATAAACAGCTTGAAAGTACTGAAAACTTTGAACTGATACATCTTATATATTCTCATTCATTTCAATATTAATTCCTAGAATTTCTGTTAAAATAAGGTTTACATCAACCATCTCGTTAATTTCAGGTGTTCCTTATGATAACATGTGTGACTTGTGCCACGGTGAAAGCTTCAGATATTGCCGAAGAGATGCATCTGAAGACTATTTCGGACACACCGGGGCCTTCAGGTGTTTAGTGGAAGGTGGTGGTGATGTGGCATTCGTTAAACACACAACGATTGCCGAAAATACCGATGGAAAACGAAGGGAATTTTGGGCAAGGAACACCTTTACAAAAGATTTCCAATTATTATGCCCCGATGGAACGCGCCGTCCAAGTACAGACTACAAACACTGTAACTTGGGCAGAGTGGCAGCTAATGCAATCGTTACGCGTGGTGGCTATGGATATAACGAGACCGAGGTCAACGCTTTCATAAATCTCTTCATTTATGCCCAGCAATTTTATGGCAGAAAGGAACAGGATGAATTCAGTTTCAGCATGTTTTCCAGTGTTCCACCGTATAGCGATTTAATTTTCCAAGATGCGACGCAGCAGCTGATCGTCATTCCGCCCGAGAATAGGTACTTTAGTGCATACGTGGGGCCTGATTTCATGAGGGCTAGGAGAGTCGTAGACTGCAATGCAGGAGCAGCGGCTATCGAATACTCTTTGCTCGGCTCGTTCGCAACGATTATAGTAACTTTCATACTATCTAGATGAATTAAGCAATTGTTGGTTATTAACTATCATTATATCTTCATCGTGAGTCCATTATAGAACGTGTATGATACAGTACAATCGTGGCAGCTCATTTATCAACTGCCTTAACTTGTCGCTTACGTAGTACCTCTAGACATTTCTACAATGTATTCCTGACCACGCATCTACCCCTTTTATAATGGATGGGAATGGTTTATATGGAGATTTCGAAAAATCTTGATAAGTAAATGGGATATGCTCTATCGAATGATGATAGTTTCAACCTTCGGTACTAAACAGAAATAGGACATCCGTACTGGAAATCGAGTTTATAGTACATAGCATTTTGTAGCATTTTTCATATTTTTCCATCAGATTCCGTAATATTCCATTTCTATAGTATTTTAAATTGTTCGAGCTAGGTCCTGAAATTCTTCATTTTAGATTCTGAGCTTTCAAAAAGCGTAAAACATCAAAAACGTGCACGAACGACGACGTATTTGGTTCTAGTCCATTATTAATACATATGACCCTTAAGATGATATGAGAGTGGCTTTAAAGAGATTTCGTTCGTAAAACTTTTTTCCGAACTGGATCAATTGAATTGTTTAAAACTTTACAACGTGAAAATGAAGGCTATAAGGAAGGTCCCGACACCCATGGAATTTCAATTTCAAAAGAAATTGTTTATAGACATTTTACTGTATTTATTAGATCAAATGAAATGTCACGGGTGTCAGGACCTTCCTTATAGCCTTTACGTTCATATTGTAAAGTTTGAAACGATTCGGTACACCCAGTTCAGAGAAAAGTTTCACGAACGATTCGTCAGATGCCACTTTCATATCCCCTTAAGATCTTAAGACTAGGCATTTTCAGAAAATGTTTTCGAGATTATATTTTTGGCGCACAATCAGAAATTGCAATAAAGAAAACCATTCAATACCTGAAAATCTAGATTTGTGGTATGAATGTTGCACTCAGTGCTGCCAGAAATCCTTCATAATTGGAAAAATCTCATAGCGTAATTTTTTTATTATCTTCTATCTACCCTGCGAAACCCCTCATTTCACACCGTAGCAATGTAGGCAGGATTGGGTATTTCTCCATTTTTCGAGGTCTTTGTCCTATACTATGTAAACAAAGTAGTAAAATTACAGAAAACCAGTAAATTACGTTTCCAATATGAAGAATGCCGTATATGGACGATATACAGCATCGGCTAGGTTATAATCATTTTTAGCACATATGTACACACGGAAGTATTTTAAGGAACAATGAATTAATTTGGCGCGTGTGTTCAAAATTGTTTAGAATTTTACGTTTTCAATATCGCGGATTCCACAGATGCATGATATATGTATTCGCAAGATTAACGTCTTTCAACGGACATGTTAATATGTACAAATTGTTAAGGAATGATTAATCTGGCGGTTGTGTTTAAAATTCTTTTTGATTTAACCCGGTTTAATATCAAATTTATCCCTAGATTTATTATTTTATATTTAGAAATAGAAGGGCTTAATATACTTCGCGCTCACATAGGAAACCACGTATATTATATGACGTATTACATTTACCCAATCCTGAATGTAGGTAAGGAGAGTAGGAAAATGATGTAAGCTAAGAGGGAAGCTTGAGACGTACTAAGGGCATGGTAAGGGGAAGAAGTGTGGATAAATATCCCTCTTCTGGAAACTGGTCCTATTTCCATTTAGTACCGGAAGTTAAAATTACCCCTAATCGGTAGAGCATACCCGATTTACTCATCAGAATTTTCGAGGATTTCCGTATACACCGTTCCTCTGTATTTTAATAATAGGATTAGACAGGTGGCCAGGGACACCCTGTATACCTAAAGATTTCCAAGTACCAAAAACCATGATAGATCTGGAAGGAGAGAATTCAATTTTATTGATATTGTACATATTTGTCTCAAACGTCCCGAGTCTGAGTCGTTTCGGATAAACAAGATTTTTTTTTAAATATGTAACCTACTCATATACTTCCGAGAAAAGATATTTTATATCCGGATGAATATTTTTTATAGCGTTTTATGATAATACAAATAACGAACCACGAGAGCAATGCCCTGTATGTAAGGACGCACGCAGTGTCAGGGTGACAAATGCCTTTAAATGTAAAAACGTTACGTGTGCCTTTTGTCTCAAAGTGTTCGATGGAGCTCGAAAATCGACGTCCATTACTTTAATATAAATATAATCCAATCCGTCCATATTTCTTCGTTTAAGATATATTAGTTATTGTATTTATATATGTAATTATATGCGTCATTTTATAGCTTGTTAGTACTTGCAAACAAACAAAATGTACAGTTCTTTATACTTTTACAGAGTGGCGTTCCTCCACTAGATTCTAAAATTGTATCTTTTTGCCGAACAAATAAACTTTGAAGTATTTTACAATTTCCAAGACTACGAATAAATGTACTACTTTTTGCAGTTTTGCAACATTTCATTTAATGCTAATATTCAATAAGCTTCCGACAGAAGTCCGCCGACTTTTATTAGTGCGATTTGTGATCAGGTAAAAAAAGTTTTGTATTGTTTTGGTCGAGCCAGCAATTTCGTTCTCAGCGAACAAACAGCTTTCAAGGCACATCGACCATAGCCAAAGCCTCTAACTTTTTCCTCAGAAAACATCGAGAGGCAATAGAAATCCCCAAAAAACCTAATGACATAAATCGCGACAGAGGATATCAAGTGAATCCCATTTGGAACACTCTTCTCCCGGTTTTAAAAAATTCGATTGGCTAATCAAATTTCTCAAAACTGGATTAGTCGACCCCCCACCTGGCGGCCCCTCCCACCAGGCAACCCGAACCGGCCAATCGGGATGCACCTCAACTCTATAAGAGGGGACTCCTCAAAATTGAGGACACATTTGAATTTTCAATTTTGTGATCAATAGGTAGACGGTCGAATTTTTGGTCAGTCGAGTCATTAATAGTCCTAGCCGACCAACCGAGCAGGCAGGTCCCCTCTAGACGCTCAGAACCACTTTTCGCAAAATACGTTCTCACCGACCGCCAGAGGTCCCCAGGAAGAAAACCGCCCAACGATTCTGTAGAAAAAGCACAAGAAGTCAACGCGCCGAGGCCCGGCCCGGATACTTTTCGGCTGGTGCCCCCACTCGACCCATCACCACCAAATGTTGAGAGAGTCAAGTACCAAAAAATAATTAAAAATGAAAAATGATATAATTTTGGATAAAATTGCGTGATCTTTTTTATTAAATGTATGAAAAATTCATATTATTTTAAGGTAACTGAAATTATAACATTAATGTAACATTAATATAACATGTTACATAACATGTTACCTTACTGAGTGGGAAATAATAACCAACATCTAACTTCCATGTTACTTTTATGCTACATAACATGTTAGTTTCGAAAACGTAACATTTACCCAACAGTTATATAACAGTGTTCACTGGGAACGTGTTAATTTCGAAAACGTACCATTTACCCAATAGTTATATAACAGTGTTCACTGGGAAGAACATAAACGAACGTTGAAAAGTAAGAAGATCGAAGTCTGGAAGGAACACCACCAAAACATGGGACAGAAATGTCATTACGAGGTTGAAAATTAAAAATCTGGAAACGAACTCTTTTTTTAGGTTATCTTTATTTGTTAGAAACAAGAATAAAGTATAAAAGTAGAATACAAAATTCCACAGTTTGAAAGGAAGACGGAAACATGTACGGAAATTACAGATCTAAGAACTCTAGAATCGAGGAACTAGCTATGCCTAGAATCAGAAAAGACAACACTAGCAATGTTAATGCTTTTAAGGTAAACATTCTCAGGTTTCATAAACTTATGAATTGTTTAAAAACATCCTTATTAAAATATTCCAATTAGACTGAACCGTAGAAACGTTAAGTAATAGAAATGTTTTTTATTGGTCCTGCTTGCTTGCGCGGTTAAGGGGTTATATGCAGTTGTCATAGGCAAAATTAAAGAATTTTTTTTCATAACTAAAATGCATTTTTTAATCGAAAACAGAGAGTGATTTCATAGGACAATTATTGAACTTAATATGTAATTTATTTTTGTAAAGATATATTTAAAAATTGGCAAGGTATAGTAACTTTCAGAAAAATATTTTTTTATGGTAACCACGATATCTCGAAAAGTATTTCACCGATCGGCTTCAAATTTTTAGGACTCACGCTTCACATGGAGAACTACTGAATGAACGAAGGATTCTTTTTTTCCTATGAAAACTTGCTGTTTTATTAAGGAAAAACGAAAATGTTATAAGACGAAAAAAGTGATTTTTCAGTAAACCTGCGATTTTGGTCAAAACTGGAATTTCGAAAAATCCTTCGTTCATTCAACAGTCCTCCACATGTAGAATGAGCCCTACAAATTTGAAGCCGATCAGTGTAATACTTGTTGAGATATCGTGGTCACCGCAAAAAAACACTTTTTCGGAGAATTGTTGTACCTCGCCAATTTTTTAATATATTGTAACGGTTCAAAGTATCAGCGTGCGCCACTGTACCGCGACCATTAGTTCGGCGCAATTCAGGCATGCGCAGCAACATTTGCGAGTAAGTAGGGAGGCCCTGGGAGAGTGGACCGCGGACCTCGAGCGCGAAGCACCGTGGACCGTCTTCACTTGAATCGGGATTTTCAAATCTATTGGGTTGTTCGGAAAGTAATTTCGTTTTTTTTTATGAAAATGAAATACGATTTTTTTATAGCGAATAAATATTTTATTGAATTATATATTGACCATTCTGGTCCAATACCTTTTGCCATCTTTCTGGCAGTAGCATGATTCCACGCTCATAAAATGTTTGGTTTTTGCTGTCAAAAAACTGATCCAGGTGATTTTTGACCTCATTTGAAGTGAAGGTTTTATCGTCTAAAAAATGTTGTTGAGACCGGAACAAGTAATAATCAGAAGGTGCCAGATCTGGAGAATATGGTGGGTGTGGCAGTATATCCCATCCAAGCTGTAGAAGCTTTTGACGAGTTAAGAAACTTGTATGAGGTCTCGCATTATCTTGGCGAAACGCTACACCTTTTCTATTGATCAATGCTGGTCTCTTCTGTTTAAGTGAATCATTCAATTTGTCCAGTTGGGGACAGTACACTTCAGAATTGATCGTTGTGTTGTTCGGTAGAATCTAAAAAAAAAACGATTCCTTTGAAATACTACCAAACAGATACCGTCACCTTTTTTTGATGAATTTCGGATTTCGAAGTTCTTTGTGCCGGTTCATCTTCTTTACTCCATGATCTCTTGCGTGTAACATTGTTGTAGACAATCCATTTCTCGTCCCCAGGGATGATGCTCATCAAAAATGGATCATTTTCTTGACGTTTGAGAAGCAAATCACAGACGTCAATGCGATGACAATTTCTTTCCGTAAGAACATGAGGAATCCATATGTCGAGCTTTGAGATTAAACCTAGGCGTTTCAAATGATCATGAACGGTCGAATTCGATAAATTTAATCTCTCAGCGATTTCACGAGTTGTTATTCGCCGGTTTGCATCAATTAATGCCTTCATTGTGTTTTCATCGGCTTTAAGTGGCCTTCCAGAACGTGGAACGCATCTTCAATATCAAAATTGCCGGATCGAAATTTTGCAAGCCAGTTTTGACATTGGCGTTCTGTCAATACGTCTTCTCCATACACTCGGATAATTTGTTTCTTGCTTCAACAGCATTTTTACCTTTTCGATAGTAAAAAAGTAAATTATGCCGAAAATACCGCTTTTCACTTTCCATATTTGAAAGGGTACCAATCAAAAACTACTGCGTAGAATGAATCAAACTTTTTCACAAGCAAGCCTTGCTACATCAGCTGTCCAAATATATAATGATTATGCGGCTTAAGTGTGAAATTGGCCGTGAAAAAAAAAAAATTAAGTCCTCTGTTGGGAAACCGAAATTACTTTCCGAACAACCCAATATAAACCCATACAAATTCGGACGTTTAAATTTTGGAGTTCGAACCGTGAGGTACGGCCGAACATCGCAGGACGTGATAGAGCACGACGAGCAAGAAGACGCGAATGCCATCTCAGAGTGCTTTTAGTTATAGGACGCTTAAAAATGAGCAGGTCTGGCACAATCGCCATTCCTGCATCTCTCACACCTCACATTCTTACCAAATTGTTATTCTACCAAATCCCTTCGGTCTTGGTACTGCACCATCTCGCGAGCACCTTTGCCACACGCCAACCCTAATCACCGGTCAATATCCGTGACTAGCTAATTTAGAATAGGTCGTACTAACCCCCGTACAGCTAAGCTCCGAGAAGAATCAAAGACTCGCGGAACTAACAATAAGTAGTCTGCGACCCGGTGATAAAACTCAGTCATTAGGAATAGACTCAGTTTAGGCTGATCAGCTATATCCACAGTAGGGTTAGAATTCTCTACATGAGGTTCAAATCGGAACCTCAAATTCGTGCCTCTAGTATCCCTTCACTCCGAATAGAATTCGGCACGCAAAATAAGGAAAACGGGAAGTCAGCAGATTCAGTGTACGAATTAGGGACTAACAGCCTATAATTTTTAGTCTCTTCCAGAGCATATCCGATCACCCAAAATTCCACTATTCCATATCCCGTCGACTCAATGATGTATCATTAGAGCGCACTGCTGATGGAATAAGCCTTTCTAACTGAGAAGCAATTCCTCATCCTTTTCCTTCCCGAGAAGTAGAGACATAAATAAAGGAAGCGCCCATAATTGAATTAGAACTGCACCTAATTTAATTAAAGCAGTCCTAAAAGTGAAGAATATTCTTGGACAATTAAATCGCCAAACTCGTGCTAAACAGTTCAATTCCGGAACACCTGGCTACAGAAAAACTCACTGAAACCCGATTCGGTCGGTAGGCCTCCTGACTCTCTACAATATTTACGTGTTCAGCTGACCGTCGCACAACAATCTCCACACTCTCTCGCCAGTCTCAAATCTTTGAATCTTATATTTAAATTAATCTCAAGTCTTAGGAACCGTGAGGCTCGAACCCTCGAAGGCTGCAATTTTTCCGTAGCAGTGGCTCGGAATAAGTGCAGACCATTACAATATGTTAACAAAAAAATGATATATTAAGTTCAACAATTGTACTATGAAATCATGCTCTGTTTTCGATTAAAAAATGCATTTTAGTTATTTAAAAAAGTTCTTGAATTTCGCCTGTGACAATTGTATATAACCCCTTAATGTCAGCAGGTACGCATATTATTTCACATCATTATTCCATCGTATATCGCTCATGGTCGCAAAGCACGAGGTTATGTATCGCGGGTTACTATATTGTATAGTACCCTGTTACCCCACTGTCCTACAACAACGAGTGAGACTGGTGGCAAGAAATTTGGGCCAAAAACAATAAGCATAGCCTGACTCGTGGTACTTCGGATCAAATGTAAACAACACGAGCCTGGCTCGTGGTACTTCATTCAGGACAAACGTAAATAACACGAGTGAGACTCGTGGTTCAGTTGTTCTCGATATTTCCTTACATTAGTTACGTGTAATTATATGTTACGTTTACACGTTTAGGTATAATTCCCTAAAAGAGTTTGTAGAGTCTCACGCTCTACCTCATCCCTGTCACACGATAATTCACGGATTTCGATCTTTTGTAGATGTGTCCAGTTATCTATCATTTAGTATTTTATATATCTTTGTAAATGAATTTACGTTAATCGCGAAACATTTCCGCGCCACTTTTAATATCGGGTTTTGTATACTCCATTATACACTCATTGTAAATACCGTTGGGAGCTGTCGGCAGACGTCCTTTCCCTTTTACCCGCATGCATCCTACTTTTCCAGTCCCTTTTTTAACAATTTTTCCTTAATTTCGGATTTTCCCCCGTCGGTCACCTCCGGATGCACCCGATGCACCGTCATAAACGACGGGGACGAGGCGCGTACGAGCTGACCAACAAAAGTGACAATGCATGCCCATAAAGTGCCTATCCTTCTTCGGGTCCCGGTTTAAAATTTCCTTCTCCTTTCCTGTAGGTCATGTACGCACCTCGGTCGGGACTTCGTCTGCATGAGTTCGTACCCGACCAGTTCATTCCTTGTTCATAGCTCGCCTGATCCTCGTCGCCGACAGCTCCGAGTCTTAGAAAAATACAAATTCCATTTTGCATACTACAAATACTATGTCTTCCTTCCGCTCGCGAATATCGTTAATCGAACGCCGACGTTTGATCTCCCGAACACGATTCCCAAAAATTAAACAACCCTCATACCTATCATGTCAGTAAAAAGAAAATCTAATATTGATTATACTAGTGAGAAGTGTGTTATTATTGCGGATAGTGATTCGGTAGATCCTTCTAATAATTATAGTGATGGTAGCGATATTGTGTTTTCTGTACGAAAACGTCCAAGAAAGTTAATCATTGAAGATGCATAGCTATTTAATAATACGTTACTTAAGTCATTTTTTATTATGTACTACTTGGAGGCGTCCGTGTTTAATTGAAAATTTCATTTTATAGTTTGATGTTCGACTGTAGACAGGATCCTCTACAAAAGTATAGCATTCTCGTCTTCTTTAAGCTGTATTAACATAACCTTAAATCGTTGCAAATTGATAGTATAGGGACATTAATTGTAAAGTGTAGGGGCAACTTAAGAAACTAAAAAGGTGGGTTAAAATTCTATGAGATAATAACTCATAACCAAGTTTGTAAACGTCAGTTTCAACAAATAATATCTGTTTAATTTCAGTATTGAGAAAGGGTGCAGCTAGATAAATACGTGAAAAGTGTTCCTACGCCAAATTAAACTGCATAAATTAGTTATTAGTTTCATACCAATAAACAATATTTGCCAATTAAAGATTTTGAGCTTCCGCAGTCTGAATTGTTTCTGAAGTTGTAGGATTCAGATTGTTGTATTTAAGACCGCCGACATGCGACTGACGCCCAACGGATTTATGATTGATTGTTTTGTTGTGAGAAATAAACGAGCGCCTAATATTGTGGCGAAAACCACGTCACCCAATATATAAATGGCGCGAAACTCTGCCGAGTTTCTTAATATGGAATGTGATGATACTTTTCTAAGAGTCGAAATTATTTTTGGTACAGGTGAAACGAAGAGCATTGTCATATCAAATTACAGACAGTTTAAACAAATTGGCTCAGCCTAAACATCAGCGACATAATAACAATGAAATTTGCGCCTCAAGATCAACGAAGGAATCTTCGAATGGAGCAGGTAACCTTTAAATTACTGATATTTGTTAAAAATATAGTTTTCATTATCTAACAACGCACGTTAGCAGAAAAAAAACATGTTATAATTATTCAAATATAATAAAATAATATCAGTGCTCGAGGTTCATTTTATCATGTTGTAGAAACAGGTGATAATTTCGGGAATTTGTCATTTTTCTTGTAATTTGATATTTATTCTAATTTATCAGTTTACCTTCTAATTAGTAGTGTCCCAGGCACCGCACGAAGAAAAATATACGTATATTACTCGTCTACATTAGGTCAATAGGTATAATAAACGTGGATCGTCTATCATCGACCTAAAATAAATGGTTTTTGTAAATATACAGGATGTGACAGAACTCGTAGTCACGGCTTGTACAGCGTTGCCCTTGTTGAACAAGGATAGCGCTGTACAAAACGTGGCTACGAGTTCTGTTACACCTTATATATCTTACATTCTGTGACGTGGCAAAATTTTTGCCAGTCAGAGGGGGGTTTGAGTCAGAGCGATGAGGGATCCCTTTGGCAATCCTTTGGGTTTAAGTTGTTCGTTTTACTAATATTTTGTACAATTTCTGCGGTAAACTGTATCTCCGCGGAGATGCGGCGAGCACTGGAGCGCAATTTCCGTGTTTCCAGGACTAAGTTATGCGCCCGGGGTCCCGAATTGGGTGCTGTGTTGCCATTAGCCGGAAGCCGCACTAATTAAGCGGTCTATTGGCACCGGTACGACAGCAGAGATGGCAGGACGGAGCGCCTGGTTCTTCGGTAGCCACTAGGAGGAAGACAGCTCTAGCGAAGAGGGAGCACGAACACTACCAAAGGGACCACCGTTGAGTCTGCAGCCACGTTTCGTCGTCCCGTTTAGCGCGGCCCGTACCATCCCGTTCCTGTCGAGAGTCTTCAGCGCCGCATCCCGAAGGGCGCGATACCGCCGTAGATTCCCGAAGGGTGCCATACCGTTTCGCAAGGAGTCCTGACTGCGAGAACCCCAACGAGGAGCAACACCAGTGAGCCCTAACCAGCCCAAAAGCCTCATCCCGACCACTACGTGTTGTTCCGTTCCCGCTCCGTAAGCCGATTCCCTATGGATTTCCGATGGTTCTTGGCGTAATACCGATGCGCCCCCGCGGCTAAAGATCGTTCCTGTGCGTTGCGCCACGTTTCATGTCAGCCCCAATCCCTTATGTTTTGCCGTGTTTGCGCGGCCGCGTGCGAGTACTATTCTGGTCGTGGCAATTTTCTTGTCGACTGCATGGCGTATCTGTGTTCTGCGCCCTCCTTCTTCTATAATTGCTCTAAAGGGTGGCGTCCTAACTAGTAGTGCGCAATTTTCTATGATAGGGGACTCCCGCCCGCTCTCTTATTTCGTGCCCCGTACCGTGATTTTGCATCGTACGTACCGATATTGTGGCTGCCTGAGAACAGGTCGGAGTGGGCGGAAAGCCAAGGGCCATACCACAGGTCGGTGCCAAGTCCCCTTGCGCATCTATCGTGAGCAGCAGGCACTTACCGAGGCCCTTGTGGGCAAGAATTAGGTCCTCCCGACAGGGCATTGTGTCCTTTCCCTAGACTTCAACCGTGAAGTTCGGTTGTCGATCGCATACCCTTCTTCTCTTGTTCCGCTTTTCTTTAATTAACGTAGGGCTCCGTGCCCCGTCCTCGATTTCGAGCGTGGGGTATCACTTATTGTCGCGATGCGCCCCGTGTGTTTCGATCTCATTGTGTTTCTGAAATAAATATCCCGTAGGAACTAGTTACCGCAAGCTCTCGTTATATTTTATTTAATTATTATTCCTGTTCCGCGGACCCTGAACGACTTTGTTCGTATTGCTTTCCGTGGCCGAACCATTCAACTCTGCCGTGCCGTGAAGGGCGTAAGGTCCTCACGGGGCTGAGTAGCAATCGGTTGGGTACGTCCTGCCAGATCCCACGGTCTGGGCCGGATCCAAATGCTCAGGCAGTCGGGCCCCGGGAATTCCGCGGTGCGCGCGTATGCATCTGGCGCCTTTAACCCTTTCGTTACGAGCGCCGACTATAATCGTCATCCACGCGGCGACCAGTGTCTACGAGCGCCGACTATAGACGGCATCTGCGTGAAGATCTGGGTGTACGAGCGCCGGCTATAATCGGTACACATACGCCGATCTTTGCGTACGAGCGCCAACTTTAGTCGGTAACAATTTCTGTCATATCTGTAGAGTATCTTTTGATTGTACTAACTTGTATTGAATTAATTATTCTAAGAGTACATTTTGAACATACCAGGCGTATAAGCTTGAATCCGCTGTTTTTTAGTCAGAAAAACAGGTTTTTCTCGTAGAAAGCGAAAAAATAATTTATTCAAAGTACTGGCCGTCGCTAGCTATACATTTGTCCCATCTCTCGGGTAATATGTGGATGCTACGCGAAAAAAATTCCTTCTCTTTCGAGGCAAACCACTCATCAAGCCATTGTCGGACGGCTTCGTAAGAATCGAAGTGTTGCTCAGCGAGCGCGTGGCCCATTGACGAAAACAGGTGGGAGTCGGAAGGGGCCAGGTCTGGTGAATAAATGGCACAGGGTAGAACCTCCCAGTTGAGTGCCTCCAAGTAGTTTCGGACCATTTTTGACGCGTGCGATGGTCAGTTGTCTTGGAGGAAAATCAGTTTGTTATGTCTTTGCTGATAATCCGGCCTTGTTTCACACAGAGCACGGGGCAATTTGATTAGTTGGTGGTAACGGTGGGTATTGACAGTTTCACCAGGTTTCAACAGCTCATAGTAGACGATACCCTACTGATCCCACCAAACGCACAGCATCGTCTTCCGTTCGGAACGATGTGGTCTTGCGGTTGATTTTGATGGTTGGCCGGGATCAGTCCACGATTTCTTGCGTTTAGAATTCTCGACAAATATCCACTTTTCATCGCGTCACAATCCGATACAGGAACGACTTTTTTTTTGTCTGGCGAGCAAGATTTCGCACGTGTTTTGGCGTCGGTCCATCTGCCTATCGGTCAATTAATGCGGCACCCATTTTCTGATCTTTTAAACCTTTCCCATAGCGCGTACGCGCATGGAAATGACTGGTTGAGTAACATCCAATTGCCCGGCAAACATTTTTTGCGATTGGGTATCGTTATTGTCCAAAAGAGCCTGCAACTGATGGTCATCAACATTCCTGGACCGATTTTCATTTGCTCAGGTTTGCACAGGCTCAGCATTGTTGCTCAGGTCGAAATTGCCGTCTTTGAACCGACGAAACCAATCTCTGCACGTTGTTTCGGATAAAGCACTGTCACCATAGGTCTCCACAAGCATTCGATACGATTCGGCAGTCGATTTCTTCAAATTAAAGTAGAAAAGCAGAGCTTCCCGCATATGCTCTTCTTCTGGCAAAAACTAGACATGATTACCAAAGAAAAAATGTATGTTGTTGCATGAAATTACTGATGATGTGCACTGATTACTGTTGACAGATGTCAAATTCATACAAAACAAAAGTATGGCGTGGCCATAGTAACATCAGCGGTGCCTGGGGTATAACTATAATAACAAGATTTTCTCAACAGTAATGCAGCATTTTCATCTTATATTGATTAGGTCCTCTATATTAAATATTAATCTATCCAGCACTAGTGTACAATATGTCATTGTTTTGTTAACATAATGCTGCACCAATAGTTTGAATATTTAATGCTAAAAAATTGATATTTGTCTAGGTCAAAGCGATGAACGATCTACTGTTAAGAAAAAGAGAAACACCAAATCGAATCGATTCGAAAGAAGAATATTTTTGGATAACTATACAAAAATGGCAGCTGCAAGCCATAATCGAAAAATGTTAAGAGATGTTCCAAAACCAAAAAGAACTTTTACAGACGGAGAATGTTCAAACATCGATGAATATTATCACTCCGATAATCGGGTAGCTTCAGAAATGAAAACTAATCAACCAAGTGAAAGAAACATGAAACAAAGGGCGAACTATTCCTCCATTTTGAAGCCTCGTTGTACATTCGAATAATTAAAATAATAATAAATGAATGAAGACCAATGAATGAATGTATGTAATTTTTTATGAAAAAAGATACAGTAATGCGAAATAATGAAACAACGCTTTTACATTTCCTCGATTCTTTTTAATCAACATAAAGAACTTGAACAACGGTGACTTGATGTAACGTTAATAAGGATTCCCTACAAAATGTAAAATGCTTTATAAATATTTGTTCTTTGACTTTATTTTTGCCTAGGTTAAACTTTTTCCTGTTCAATTATGCAAACCAATATAAAAGATATGAAATAGAATATCCCTAGTAGCACAAAATATTTGTCCTATATTTTCTACATATTTAACGAATATCGTACATTTTGTAAATATTTAGCAGACATTTGAAATATTTGTAAAACGTTTACTTTAGAATATTATCTCTATAATATTTATATAATATTAGCTCCATGTGTTTTCATAATATTTTTCTACCAGATATACAAAACATTTCGTTTCATTTTAATACAAGTATTTTTTAAATATTATCTGCCGAATACATTATAAACGTTTTAAAAATATTTAAAATCAAAATCACACGTTTTGCTCCCATAATGAAATAGCGGAACGAAAATATTAGAAAAATTTCTCGTGTTTTTTGATACCAAATGAAGTGTCCGATAATAGTCGTGAAGTAAAAAATGTATTTTTATTATGTTAATAAGTTAAAAAATATAATTTCTCTATATGTTTATAAATTATTGAAACTAAATATGTCATTGAGATTTTCAAGAAATATTTCAAATATCTTCGAATGAAATCTACAAGAAATCTTAAAAAAATCTGTCGCTTGAGATATTTAGCAAAGATTACAAACAAATATTTAGAATTTATTCTATGCTCCTAGGGATATGACTTTGCCTCTGAAGAGTGCGAGGATGTAATTGCAATATTTTAAAACAAGTAACATCGACTTTGCAAAACTTCAGGGCGGTATAACTTTTAGATACATCATGGCGGTTTCTTAAATTTCGACCGAACATCTCAAAATGTTTATCCTCAGAATTCCAAATTTACTGAAAAAGTACCTAGACAATATATAAGAAAATAAAATGATACGTTTTGTTTCCCAGAAATCAAAATTTAAACTGTTTCAAAAGGTATTCCACAGAAAGTAAAACCTATCACTTGAATACCAATCACCTCATTAGAACGATTTTCGTAATAATAATCTTTACTTCGTTTTTCAGTGACCAAAATTAGAAAATTACGTTCTGAAGTATTAATACATAAATTATTATGTCTCCCAAAGTACCAGCAAAGGCAGAAAAGGCAAAGCCGAAGGCAAAGTATGTATTCAAAATCGAATAATATAGTATGCAAAAAAGGTTACTGCTTTTACGAGAAAAATAAAGTATTAACAAATGGTTTTGACCATAATTTTAATAAATAAATCAACCAGCAACGAATGGAATAATCATAACCTATAATTAATTTTCTTATTGTGAAAAATTAAATGTAATTTTCAAATTTTATGTATGTATAACGGCAGGGTGTATCAAATATAAATTATCCCTCAAAATATTTTGTACGATTCGAGTGTAGCTGGAAGCCTTCAGCTTCAATATGATTTCAGCATTAGAAAGTATGTTCAAATAATGTATTTTTCCAAGTTATAAAAGGGTTATGTCTTATGTGATAATTTATTCACTTTTAATTCCATAAGAAACTAATATATAACACGATGTAGCATAAAAAATGACGTGATCTTATTAAAGAAAAAAAAAAAAGATTATTGTTCTCACATTCTTTGCAATTCTAAAATATTTAAACGCACGGGATGTGAATACTTTGTTTATTATTGTATTACAGCAGGACGTGCTTTGCGCATAGATGTCCCTAGTAGCATAGAATAATTTTTAAATATTTGTTTGTAATCTTTGTTAAATATCTTAAGCGACAGATTTTTTAAGATGTCTTGTAGATTTCTTNAATATAGTAGTTTAATAATAAAAAGCAAATAAATATGTGTGGCAAATATTTGTATAAACGTGAACTTAATTAATGTTAAACATCTGATAAATATGTTACACTATGGTAACCTCCTCTGTGTGTGTGCGCGCGTGCGCGCGCATCGTTGCTGGTAATATAAAAAAGCACAAATAAATCCTTTCAAGAAAAGAATTTAAATATTTGCTATTAGTAATATGGTATATTGTTTTAACAGAAATAAAAGACAGAAGTTGAATCTGAAAGGATGGCTGAAGACTTCAGCGGATTGGGCAAGATTTGAAGCCTGGGCAAAAATAAATGCCCAACCACGAAAAATACCGGAACCCGAGCCAACAGTACGGTTTTAACTAGTAAAGTAACTCAAATAATAGTTACAAAAATAAATAAATGAGAAAATGTACCATTTATGAAGAAGTATAGAGGGTAAGTCGGTATTTCTTAATGTGCAGGTACGACCATCGAAGCCATTGTCCCAGCTGAAAAAGAGAATACTCGTATTGGCAATACCACATAAAAAGCAAGACCCTAGCAAAATATGTCGACTGAACCTCAGCGTCTCGAAAGCCGCTCTTCAAGTGAAACCTTCGAAAAGAATAAAATCCTTAGCCAGACCCAGGTTCTACGAAGTCGAACATTGCAGAGAATTTCCTATAAAAATAAGTAAAGCGGCATTATTATACGAAGCGAGTCCGAGGATTATAGAAATTAGTCAACCTCGTATATATGAGCCCGAAGAATGCAGGGTTTTAGAAATTTCCGAAAGTGCGTTAAAGCACAAGCCGACCCCTAGGGAAGAAAGATTAGCACTTGCAAAAAAAATAGTCGAGTGTCCGCATGGACTAACCGAAGAGGAAATGACCATTCTGATGACTCCATGGGGAATCAGGAGAAGCGCATTAATGTACAAGGTATTGCCATTATTACATAACGAAAATGAAACATCTGGAAAAATTTGCAGACTTACATTACTGTTACGTCAAAATTGTAATAATAATTAGATCCGTATATAGATCAACTTACCTGTACAACGGGTCAATCCCCTTTGAAGCTACGAACTCAATCGTAGAGCCAGGGACTGGGGTGCATAGAGCGTCAAGGACAGAAATGAAAAAACTAGGGGCGTTAATGGTTAATAACAGTTTATTACTAAATAACAAACTTAAAAGATAAATTCCGAATAAAACTTGGGCGTCTTCAATTGGATATATGTCGGTCGAGTATCTACAATTACAATTGAAATCAAAATGCGGATATGAAAATCGCGATTACGGGCATATACAATACAGTAAAATTTGTAAGGAGTTGGGTATTGCAATTACAAAGCTACTTTGACAGAATCACAATCTGGCGTACTTCATGTCTCGTTAAATATCATGCTAGACCAAAATTCAAGAACACCAGTTCAAGGTTAACTCAAGTTAATTACTCAATGAAATTTCTTACCAATACAAAATTTAGGGGTACGACTTCAATATAAAACAACGTTCAATTAATTGGGCATAGGATTTAATAAAAATTCATAGGAAACCAAAACTCTTTTTCAAGTTAATTAGGATTTACTCGATTCGAACGAAATTTTGACCGTTTGTGGATCCTACCACCACGAAATATATTCGTACTGTAACGGGGCGATTCGAAAGCGCCTGCGCGATACCGAAATCGACGGCAATCGACGCGTGCGCAATAACAGAGTAATTAGGCGGTGCGAGAAGGCCGAGGAGTAGGGAGAGGCTGCGAGACTTCGGGAGACTCCGAGTCGAAATCAAAAAGACAGAATCAATTCGATTTTCAATGGGAACAGACACTCAAAATTAAATAGCACTCGAGTAAATTCGAGTCCAGATCTAGACGAAAGTTTAGAAGCGCGATTAGGTAGAAGGAAAACCGGAGTAAGCCGGAATCCGTAAATCATTTATGAAATAAAAGGTTACAGAGGCGGAAAAATCCTAATCCAATCCTGAAAAACCAGCGGTCTCTGGCACAGTGGGAGCCATCGCATCCTTAATTCTCATTCCTTTCTGAGCCCAATCCTGGGACTGTGCTACTGCAGTATCTCTCAAAAACGAAGATTAGAACGCGAAAATAAAGAAAAAAGGAAAAGAAAGGAGCCATACCTTCGATTGACTGAAGTCAATCGAAACAGGTTCAGACAAAACGAATACAAAGGAAGTGTAGATCCGTACCTTCGGCCTTGTCAATGCGACAACCCTGAAGCAGGAGCTAACGCGATCTTCAATTGTGAAAGACAGCTCGGACTCTATCATTGTGATTGCCTCCGATCTGCCGAGCTTCCACAGTTGGACAAAAGAAACGTGGCACGGAGAAGTGCACAAGAACCTATCACGAAACATCCTACCGAACCCAAGAAACCCTAAGCCAGTGGATATCCGAAGCTGGATAACCTAAGTTAAGTTGGTACCAACACCTGTAGAGCAGTGCTCCAGGAATCTAATAAAATAAGTCAAGCCAATTTGAGAATTGTACAAAATAAGAAATTACGGGATTAACTGGATTCCGAAATACGAAGAAAAGCCAACTCATTTACACCCACACCTTGAATCCTGTCTGTCTAGATTCGATGATGAACATTTGGCGTACTCTTGTGAGATAAATCGTCAATCTCAGAGTTCAACACCTATACAAAATTAAATCCATCTCAACAAAGTGAAAACGATTAAATAATCAATAATCAAAGTTAATTAAGAATCTCAGAGAGATCGAGATATCGAAACACGAATTCGATTCGGAATGTCGGTCTCGACCAGCTGACCAACCGAAGCCGAGACGCATAAGAACACGAAACATTGTCTGCGTGGCACGAGACATCGCGATCCTGCTCTAATTCGTACGCCTGCTGCTCTCTTACTTGGGTTTTCGCATCTCACAATTAGAAACCGGTGATTAAGAAACTCGGTAGAGTTTCGCGCCAAATATATATATAGAGGCGTGAAACTCAGACCTAGTCATTATCTGCGATGCTCAGCCTGGCGTGTCAAATTGGACAATGAATGTTGTTTTTTGAACCTCTTGAATGTGGAAAGTCAACTTTAACGAGGCCATCGAGAGTGGACGATTGTTCTGCATTTTTTAAGCTATGAACGAAACCGATTGGTTCATTTAATACAGAGATGTGCATTTTTTAATATTTTACTTTGCTTGGGTCGCTTGAATTTTTCCGTCGACCGTTTCGGTGGCACCGCAGCGATCCAACCAATAGGCGATGGCCACGTGGCGCGGTCGTTTCGAATATCAATGTAAGGGGCTCTCGCTCTTGTTCTGGCCCTTGTCCTCCCCCTCTCGCCCTTTTGCATTGATTTTCGTCCTTCTCACTACACGCGGCGGNGACAGCGTACAGTGCAGTCTCAGGAGCGAGGCTGACCCGATTCGCAGGACGAGACCTCGAATCACTATAGGCGCGATTTCACATCTCCGGAATTAATAACGACAAGGGACGACACGAGCCGAATTTATATCGTGTCATTTCTCCGACCCCGGGAGTTCGAACCATAGAGTTTAGAACCTTTACTTGCAAATATATTAGTTCTCGTTGTATTCTATTAGTTTTAATTACGTCCTCGTTTGTATCCGGTCTAGTTCCAATGTTTTGCTTTCAGACACGAAGCTACTGATTCCGACCGGCAACCGATGTTAAGTTAAATAAACAGTTATCGTTATTAAACCTAAGCGTACTTTACTCCACCCAGGCATATTACCCCTCGGACACTCAAACGCTCCGAGCGGGCCACTGTCGCGGGAAGAGACCCGAACGTGGACCGCGGCGCGCGAGGTTACCACCTAACTCGCGTCCTCGAGTTCTATCGTTACAAGCTAATAAAAGATCTGTGTATTTTTTCTTTAGCTAATAAAAGAACTGAATGAACCCGAGAAGAAAGATTATTCGTATTTGGTGCATTATAATTGATTTCAGTTGTTTCGTGACGTATTAACATAATGTAACCGAGATTATAACAGAAAGGACTAGTGACGGGCACATATATATATATTTGGCGAAGTTTTTTTACACCTGAAGAATTTAATTTTCCCGGAAAATTTTAACGCGACTCGAACTCATAACAGTGTGGAAACGACGGTGCATGTTGCACGGCCTAAACCGTACCATTACAATACCGAGTTTCATGTGAATCCGTCTAGTGTTAATATAAAAAATACTACCTGCCCTTGATTAATATTTATAGTGTCAAATAGTGGTTTTTCGGAAAAAAACACGTAAACTCTTATTTAATGCAAGCATTAACGGCATGTAGTTTTTATTTCGATCGGACTATTTGTAGGCGAAAAAAAAGAAACAAATTATTGATAAGGGTAGTTTACTCCCGTCGAAGTGGTGCAACCGTGTAGGGTGGTATCGTTTCTAGATCCTCCTTACATGAGATATATTTATGCCAAGTTTCATTGAAATCTGTGGAGTGCTTCTATGAAAAAAACAAAATTGATTATTTAATCAAACCTTGAGGGGTTGTTTTACCCCCTAGATATCAATCTAAGCTCGTAAAAAAAAAATACGTGTTCCATAAATTTTCGAGTTCTATAACATATATAAAAATTATCAAAATCGGGGTGGGACACTTGGGAATGTTTCCTAGTTAGTATTGAATGGGATCCTAGTAGTCCCTTCGTGCACTTTGGTAAATTTTTTATTTGGTACTATCTCTCCCTTGGTTTTTCAGTCTAACTGCTCCCGAATTCAAAACGGTAATGAGCCTCCGACCGAGCTCCAGGTTTTCCAGGGCCTCCTGGACTAGGAGTGAAGGCTAGAGTCCCTTCAAGGTGGGGTTCATCTTTTGTTGCGTCTTCGGATTCCTGAAATTCGGCAGCGCCTTCCGGGTTATGAACTCGCTGCTGACAGGGGATTTTGGGTTATTTTTGGGAGGAGAGCTCATTTTTTGCACTTTCATCTCACCTGAGATTATTCACACGATTTTGTGTACTCCAGTCAAAACGCGAAATCTCTAGGCTGAAAGTATGGGGAGAAAAGGTTTAGGGCGGAAGAGTAACATATATTGTAACGGGTCCAAGTGTGATCGAACACAGTCGATAGTCACCATTAAGTCGGAACACTTAAGGCATACGCGGCGATATTGCAAGGAGAGTAGGGGGGCCTCGGGAGGGGAAACCGCGGCTTGCGAGCATCGAGTGCAGGACAGGCGCTCCTACGATTCTCAAACTTTGGTAAGTAATAGTTCGCAAAGACTTAACACGTGAATCTGTGTCTCATCGGTCGACGCTTTGTCGAACGGTGAATGTCAGGACAAACACGTGTAAAACGTTCAGATCGGGAATCGTCTAAAGACGCCGATGACCGAGCATTGAGGCTCTGATTCAGTCTTAGAGAGAGAGATATCCCAGTGTGACAGTCTTGAAACTGATGAAGTTATATTTCAGGACCTAATTCCAGTGGGCCCGGTGATAGAACTCAATCAGTAGGAATAGATTCAGTTTAGGCTAATCAGCTAATCAGTCAATCAACAGTAGGGTAATATTCTCATAACAAGGTTCAAAAAAGGAACCTAAATTTAATCTCATTCGCCTCGGCTAATCCTTCGCCCCGAACAGGATTCGGATCGCGAATTAAGGAGAGGGCGACAAACTTAGTCGCGGAAGTAGGCACTAATTGCCCATAGTCTTACCACCTTCCAAATCACATCCGATTACTCGAATTTCCGTTATTCCAAATCCTGTCAATTCTATGAACAATCAAAAGAATGCACCGCTGATGGAATAAGCCGCTCTAACTGAGAATATATTTCCCTTCCGGGAATTCGAAACATAAACTCGTGACAACATAAACTCGTCAACTGACGCAATAGTTACCACATAACATGTGTATATGATAACGTTCGCTGGTGTACCCTTTACTGTTGATGCATGTAGAAAGTAACATGTAGTATGGAAATAACAATCATCGAGGAATATTTTGGTTTATTCGCACGCCTTCCACATCGAACTGCACTCTGGACCAAAACACGGGACCTATCCTTCCGTCAACATAGTGACTACCTCAGCACGTCCGATCAATTTTCTAACAACAAAATCCAAAAACAAGGAAGCGGACCCTGTCCTCAAGGATAATGTCGTAAAATCCTCGGGCATCTCAAGGATAAAATCTCGTATAAAAGCGGTACCGAAAAGCAGCAGCCGTCAGTAGTATAGAAGAGTTTAAGACAGCGTACAGTGCAGTCTCAGGAGCGAGGCTGGAGCTCTCTGAAGAGCTGACCCTACGTTAGTAACAGTTGTGCGTTTCGGTACTCCGACATCCACGAGCCAACAGTGAGAAGAACAACGGCGCTGCGAATTCCGGACCAGCGGGAGCATCTTAGGAAGCTTCAACCCTAGGGCACGCCCCGGTTTGAAGGCGTTCACGTGCAGTTCATCGCAACCGGCAGGACGTAGGAGAGACGTCACCGGTAGTAAAGGCCTCTTCAAAGCCAAGGTACAGGTCCTCTTCGAAGAGTTCCACTCTTCCACTCTTCCACTATTTTACTCTTTTATCACTCTATTTCGAACCCTATTCCAAATTACTAACCCGTAAGAGAATTCGGTATGTACCTTCTGATAACAACTATCAAATTCTAACTCTTCAAGTATGAATCGCAACGCATTAGCCGCCTTGCTGAGTAAGGCAAAGCGCACCTTGCAAGCAAAGAATCCCGTGTCAGTATTCCGCAATTGATACGCGGACGTATCTCGATTACACTTCCGCGAGGCGCTAGCGCTCGGCCTACAACGTCCTTGTCTCGACTCGCGACGACATGCTTAGCGCAGCACATATTTGCACACCTTACCCCCATGGACATTGTACCCCTTACATCATAAATAGAACTGTCTCATTCAATACAAAACAACGACTTGATTCTCACGAAACCTTAAAACCCTCCTGTGTCCTCATTGCAACTTTCCAACACCCTTTAAGGACAAAAAAAACTATCGATCCCACCAAAGAGGTTGACCTAGCCGATCGGGGTATCCTCTTCATATCTCACAAATAATAAACTGGTTACGTGTGCATACGAGTTAATATCTCTACAAACAGTATACCGCTCCGAGGAATCTACAAAATTCCCCCGACCTCGCTAGCCATTAGGCCGCCACGTAACAGTTTTATGTAAAGCTTACTGTAGCTGTTATTACAATGTTTTATTGTACGACTGACTCTCCGACGAGCTGGTGCTCCCTTTTATTAGTACATTGAATGAATCTTATCCTACTTTGTGCGCACGCATAAAAGCTGATTCGCGGAACGTTCGAGCCAGGAGGGGGGGAGTGACCGCCAGCTGGGGCGGCCCAGATTTACCTAAAGGGTAACCTTTATGATTTTCGGACCCCGCCGGGTAGCAAGTGGATTCATTCAAGCGTGTAAGCGATCCATCTCACGTCTCTAGAAAACGGAGGCTCGATCTGCACGGGCCCAAGTAGCCTTAACGCAAGAGAGTGGGTCCGACACACCGGGTATCACAACCCTTGTCATTACAAGGGCTCATCCAACGGTTCCTCAACTCTACACGCCCTATCAGAGGAGGATGCCTTTCATTCCCCTCCGTGGGGGTCCCCGAGTGTCCTCGGTGCACTACGAGCATCCACCCAGGGGTACGTTTATCCTTTCAAGAGACACTACCCGTCGGTGCCTCGGCTCACTGGAGCTATTACAAATTCACGCAACTTATTGCACTACAGCTTATTCAGCTATGCTACAACTACGGCCTGTTATCCGAATTTTATATCTTAACGGCAACACTTACTTTGGAACAATTGTTCTGGTTTTCTAACCTCTACTTTTGAAGTTCATTTTTTACAAAGTCATCCATGTAGTCACTTAATCAAACTATTACAATGAATTGAAAAAATAAAACTCGATCTTAAATTAGATCGAAAACTGAATTTCGAAGAGGACCAAATGATGCGGCTACCGAAGTTACAATGAATCTAACGGTTCGCAGGACGACGCAACTAATGCATGTCACAACCCGAATGCTTCTCGCTCTGTGTCTTAAACGCACAATAGGAACAATAACAGTTCACGCTTGTAAAAATTACTAGTGCTACGGTATATTATACGGTTTTCAATGGAGTTCTTGTTTTTAAATTTTACAACTGTGATGGCCATTTTTACATGTGCCTTTATACGTGTAATTTTTACTTTCCAATGTTATATATGTAACACTGTCAGATGCAAATATAACAACAATTTATTTACAAGAATCGTGCAGTTGGTGCTAGAGCCGCAATGGTTAAAAGGACAAAAAATTGTAATTACATTTACAATAATTGTTGTTAAGGTTACAACGATACTTTGACCCGCGAGCACATGTAATGAATACAATATTATTTTTCTGCGTGTATGTGGTAGAATCAATTATTATATAACCGGACTAGAAAGTATAATATTTCAACGGAATAACCACGGTTAATCCTTCTTTCATTCAGTAGAAACATTATTTGTCCCTTCGTAACTGATACTAAACGAATTTTTTAAAATTCTTGCCATTACCTCTTATCAGATACTTTTCGTCACACTACCAGTTTTTCATATTTGAAAACTTAATTATTGCAGAGTACCCCATGGGTCAAGTTTTTAGCAATGCCATCGTATCGATTCTTGAAGGATAGAAATGATAGGAAGGCACGCCAGTGGAAGAAAATGATACTCGATGAATCCGAAACACGAGGGAAAAAAGCATTTGAGGAGAAACGAGAAAAAGAGCGCAGAGAATTATTAAAAAAGAAAGCCGAAGAGAAAAAGGAGGGCGCAGAGTCTGCCGAAAAGGGTGATCAAAAGAAAGATGCATTGAATGCTAAAAAAGAAACAGTCGATGAGGAGAAAAAGAAAGCGGGCGAGGGAGATGCAATGGAAGAAAAAGAAGAAGAAAAAGTAGAGGAAGCAGGAGAAGAGGAAAAAACGAAAAATGCAGATGATACTGCAGAAGATGCGGACGCAGCAGAAACAGCGGATACTCCAGAAAAAACTGCAGATAAAGAAGAAACTGGTGATAGTCATGTTAAAGAAAATGAAGGGGAGGAAGCCGTGGAAACTGTTAATTTGGGTGAAGGGCATACAAAGACTGCCCTATCGGCAAAATCTGCAAAAAATAGGACAACAAAACCCGCCGAGGAGAAAAAATCAGAGGCAGACGGAGAAAAGGAAAAGAAAAGAAAAGCGGAGAGAAATGCTTGGAGATTTATGCCTACGCCTTGTAAAGATAAACCATTCAAGATATCTAAGGCTGCTTTGAGTACCACAGGTTTCTATGTTACACATTTATGTTTTATACATTTATTGCTTCTAGTGATATCAATATCTTGCACTTGAATGACACCACTGTAACTGTTTGACTGGAGAAAGATAACATTCAAGTGGAAACGGTTAAATATAATTATTTGTAGGATAATCAAGTATGCCCAAAATTCGTAAGTCCCATTTAGAAGGATTTTGAAGGAAATTTGTTATGCCATTAAGAGAGCATTAATGATTCGTAGATCGATATTAAATGAAGGCAATATTAATTGAGTAGAAATTGTGCAATAATTTCCTAAGTTGTATGAATCATTTCAACTTTTATTTTGAATATCAAGAAACTTGGGAGAGTTTTACGCTAAATGTATTTGAGCCGACCGATTGTTGCTTACGAGACGTTACCGAGTTCCATACATCACTTTCCAGGGATGCGATCCTAGCATTCTGTTTTGCCAGAGTTAGCTTCCGTTTCAAAATCATAAACTGTCACCTGTGACGATATACTGGTATAAGAGTTTGCAATCGAAATAATTTTTATTTGCGTACCTGTTGAGTGCCAGACCAGGTCACCGCTAGGTTACGGCGCTAGGCGCCCCCTACGCGGCCAGATACATCATAACACCCCCCTCGGGGGTTCGGGTTCGCTACCTGGGCTCCGCAACCGACAATCCATTGTAGGGTCATGTAAAAAATTACCTCAGGATTAGTAGGGTTTTATTTCGGTCCCGCGTTACGCAGCAACGCGCCGCGCTAATGCGAGTCCTTCATTATTTTGATGCTCTTGCCATCGAGCTCCAGCTATGGCACATGGGGGTTGTTCTTGGCATCGAGCTACAGTTATGGCACATGGAGGTTGCTCTTGCCATTGAGGTACAGTTATGGCACATGGGAGTTGCTCTTGCCATCAAGCTACAATTATGGCACATGGACCATGTCGCTATCCGACCGGGAGAGAGGCCCGACTGTGTGGCCCCTCATCTCCGAGTTTCATACGTGGACAAATGTGAGCAACGGGCTCAGTCCGACGCAGGTCACGCCACATACCGCAGAGCCTGAGTATACACGCACTCCTACTGCCTCCCGGTCCGTCGGATAGTCCGCAGGGGACAGACAGCAACCCACGGCAGCCCCGATGGTATCGAGCACGGATGACCCCCCCCCCCCCCCATCCCAGCGGAGGACCAAACTGCCCCGGCCGGACCTGCACGACATTTCACCCTCCCTAAATTCGGTCACCTTTGAGACGAGTTATCTCACCGGGTTCTGCAGGGTTTCGTGCTTCCTCTTATTGGTCTCCGCAGTCCTGCTTGAAGCCAGTCTCCCTGATCCGCTGTTCATCTGGTCAAAGGCAACCGTTCCAGTCCCGTAGCTTCCACTGTTGCTTCTTGATCTTCATGCTTCTTCGATAGCACGCACTTCACACCTTTTCGCACTTCTACTTCCCTCGCATGATTGTTCGACACACACGAACGACTCGTTACGACTGTACCGCACTACTCGAATGAAGCGCTGTGACTGTCTCGGCATAACTCGACTAGTTATCTTTGTTCCTCGTCATATATACGATTTTTCCGGCAATCCCGGCTAATTCTTCAGATAAGTGGTAACTTTACCCGAGGTGAGGGCTGCTGGCCAGTCCTCGCGTTTTGTGGTTTTCCGGGAAAACCCACAATCGGTGGGCGGAAATCATCCCGTTGGTAACATAGACCTTGTGTTCCACGCTGTTGGCGTGGTACCGGCTGTAACGATTGACGGGCACCTGTCGTGGGTTGTTCTGTTAGTTAATTACGTTCCGTTCAGTGAGACGATAACAGAGTGGAGATCGAGTAAAAATATAGTAGGAAATGGAAAAAAGGGAGTTGGGATTCGGGATACCGTGTATTGAAAACGCATTACCATCAAAAAGGGTATAGATGAATTTTACTTTATCGACGCAGATTAATTTTCTTAGCGTCTTTCATATCCTCTTAAGATAGGTATGAATAGTAGCCAATTCCAATTCTAAAGAAAATGGGTTTATTATAACAAAAGGAAACAGTAATTTAACAAAAGATATATAAATGTAAAGAAAAGGTAAAAAGATTGAAAACAATACAATTTTAGTCAAATTAAAGATACATACTTAGAGTTAGAGAGGTAGGATTTTATTAAGTACCTTGTTGAGTGCTTCACCAAATTAAAAGGACCACCTGGTGGTTTCTATCACGCGCGACTTGAATTTTACTCGCTTAGTCGAAACGCACATGATGAATTCAGAACTCAGAGGAAGCTCTAACCGTTGAGGTCTAGCCCTTTTTAAAGGGTGCTAGTCTTTCTTCTCCATGTAGCCTGGATAGTGGAGGGAGATTTGAAGAGGTCTAAGCGTCGGTACACTTATTTAAGTTATTCGATTGATTAGATAGTTTCGGATCTCGCTCTAACTGCGCTCTGCGAAGGTAAACGTGTGATAATTATGGCTATCGATATTTAGGAATTAGTACTATATGCGTATTCAAACAGAAAAAACTTCTCTAGGCGGGTTACGTGGGGCGTAACAGTACTGACGTCATGTGTCAAAGTTTTAGTTTGGTCTGAAACTTAAAAAAAAAGTTTCTTATTCGAATTGATTGACTTGAGAGGGGATTCACTTCATCTTAACAAGATACGACTATCCAGTTTAAAGTTATATAATTTATTAACATATTTATTATTACCTATTTTTTGTACTTGGGGCCAAAAATGTACGATTTTAAATTATGTTTATTACATTTTGTCAGTATTATCACCGACCTATTCGGAGTACATATCCATATATAACATTTTTAAGAATTCATACAATAATGGTTAATTAGAGCAGGAATCTGCACTACATAAAAGCTAGTCAGTAAATTAGTACATTTTCGTTAGTTTAATCAGTGCTTTTTTTTTATTTACTTTTATAAGAAATGTCGAGTTCACTTACCTGATAAAAAACATTTTTTTCGTTTTAGCTTCAGCTAGGATGAACGACTTAGCTACTCCCCTAAAACATGACAGTAAGTCATGTAGGGAAAATCCTTTCAAAGTGAAAAAGAGCGCTCTGAATTATCAAGCTTCACCACGTGTTACGGAATTATCGAAGCCTCAGAGTCCTCGAGACCCTGTCCAAAGGACACCACCTCGTCAAAAGGATGATTTTGGTCGCCCAATATTCCCTATGCCAGTAAAAATGAACAATATCTATTATATAATAAGAACATTTAGAATTATTTCACTGTATTGACGTAACTTTCATACATAACGTGAACCCTTTCAATTTAAAGAAGTCATTTGAAGTGAAGTAAAACCCATAAAGAAACTTAATCGTTACGTATTACTTATCGTCAGTAATACCAAATGTTTTACCTGATATACTATCTAAAACTTTGCTGCACTTTATCACAGATAATTTAATTGTTGGCAATGTTCGTGGAATCGCGAACGTCAACGTAGAGAACGAGGTGCCGGGTGCCAACTGATTAACCGTGACAATAAAGTTTATTAGAAGAGAACTTAACAACCGAATAATAACAATCTTACATATGACTAAGAAAAACAATAGTACAAGATTTTAACTTTACGTGGAGCCGATACAAGATCGTGATACGGCAGTGGGACGATGAGAACGTCTGTTTAGGATACGCTCCGCGGAGAAAGTCCGTCCGCCTGGACCGCACATGTCGCTCGAGGGTTTTCCGAATTTGGCTGTCTTTTGGGCAAGGGCGGCCATAAGTTAACTCCAATGACCAACATAAATCAGTGAGAGTCTTCGAGGAGGGTTAAACTCAGCGAGGGTCTCTTCACTGGTTTATTGCTTGATGACGGAGATGTGCTCGAAAAATTCTACGGAGTTGTAGGCAACCCTCTTCAGGGAATTTACGGGCGCATTTCTGCGAACTACCCTGCAATCGGAAAACTGCTCGGCGACAATGTTGCTCCCCTCCCGAAGGCAAAACGCAAGGGAAGCGTCTTGTTTAACAACAAAAAAACGCCAGTTCAACTCAGGCTTCGGTTGACTCAGGACGTCACTCGGGGCGCTCCTTTACTTCGGCTTTTCACGACTAGGCTCATCAAGCTTTGATAGCCTCTCTCAACTAGTTAGCTTAAATTCTTGCGCTAGTCCGCGAACAAAGACGGACACTCGTTGGTTTTGAATCACCCGCGTGATCGATAATTAGAACATTTCATTTCGCGGATCCCGATCGAGTCCACGTTCGGTAAGGATCTCGCCCTTTCGGTCTTGTACAACCTGGTACAGAACATTTTTGGTCCTTCGAGCCGGATCGAGCGCGAGTGAGTGAACCATGGGTGTTCCGTCAGACGGTTTTTTGGAACAATAAGTCCACGGGTGAGAACTTCGGACTAAAGATTTTTGGGGACCACCCTCAGTGTAGTGCAAAAGGTGCCGTGTGTGTTGATCAGCATCATGGAGGCGATTTTGAGGCAACAACAAGAAGCCATCGCTTATTTCGGCCGCATCCCCGAGAACTTGCGGAAGCTGACGACCAGTCGACGCACACCGAGCTACCTGGAGCCACGACTGGGGTCACTGGAGGAACAATCGCAGGCTTTTACAAGGCGCCACTACGAGCTGGTGGCATTACGGGACCCGAGGGCAGACCCACCAGCCTACGTGACGGAAAATCACTTCGAAACGGCCCAAGATCTATACTGTGACGCAAAAGGGGCACTCACGGAGATGATCAGGACATTAACTCCTCGCCGAGAGAACCACGCGGCTGGTGGAAGCCACGAGGGTTCGGTGACGGCTCCTACGCCTACCCCGAGCATGCCACCGGCATCGCTGCGCCTGGCACGCATTGATGTCCCACATTTCTCCGGGGACTACCTCAAATGGGTGCACTTCAGGGACATGTTCACGTCCCTAATGCGCGAACACTCTGACTTAAGCGAGGTCCAGAAGCTCCACCACCTAATGGTCAGCCTCGAAGGGGAGGCTAAGGAGCTGCTGGTAAACCTGGAGATCACGGCAGCCAACTACGAGACGGCTTGGGATCGGGTGGTCGTGCGCTACGAGAATAAGAAGGAACTCGTTGAGGCCAACCTCTACACGATTACCAGCCTCAAAAAGATGACATCGGACACCCCGGCGGAGTTGAAGCGGATTTCAAATACATTCACCTCCGCAGTGGATGCGCTCGCCAACCTGGGGCAGCCAGTGAACCACTGGGACGCAATGTTGGTGCACCAGATGGAGCAGCGGCTGGATGAAGCGGCGATGGCGGATTGGGCCGATTCGCACTCGAGCAGCACAGAGGTACCCACTTTTAAGGCCATGCATGGCTTCCTCGAGGCTCGCATCCGGGCGCGGGAGTCGGTCACGCGGGGTCGGGACGCAGGTTGCAAACCGCGTACCGGGGGTCCGATCACGGGAAATCGGAAGGCGCGCGACCCGCCGGGGGTCCGCGCTCATGCGGCAGTGGCGAAGGACTCTAAGTGCCTTCTATGTTCGGGCGTGCACGCGCTATGCACATGTCCGTCTTTTAAGGATCTTTTCGTAGGACAACGACGTGATACCGTGGCACGAAATAGATTATGCTCCAATTGTTTAAGCGCAAAACACCCGATGCGCGCGTGCCCATCGCAGGTACGCTGCCGCACCTGCAACGGGGTCCATCATACCCTTCTGCACGAGGGCAGGGGATCAGCGGTTCGGACCGACGGCCAGCCGGCCGTGAGGGACATCCCAGAGGATGCAGATAGTGCACAGACGGTTGCGAGTGCCAGCCAGGTAACGCACGGCGCGACCAAGGACAACACCGTGCGGGCGCGACCGGTTTTGCTAGCCACGGCCATCGTGACCGTGGAGGCGGCTTCGGGGCGACAAATGCGCGTGAGCGCCTTAATCGACCAGGGATCGGAAGTCTCGTTGATTTCCGAATCGGTGGCGCAGCATCTGCAGCTACCGCGGAAGGCCACTCGTATTTCCATCGTCGGCGTGGGGGGTAGCGAGGGATGCGCCCTAAAGGAGTCGACGACCCTTCGAGTCCGATCGCAGGTAGACCCAGGGTTCACGCTCGAACTGCGAGCTTTGGTCCTACCCCGGCTAACGGCGCACCTCCCGACGCAGCAGGTGGCCATCAGGAATTGGCCTTATTTAGTGGGATTCACCCTGGCCGACCCGGATTACGCGGCGCGGTCAAAAATCGACTTGTTGCTAGGGGCCGATGTCTGCTGGGATATCCTCCTGGAAGGCCTACGGAAGGGCTGCTCGGGCGCCCCGCTCGCGCAACAAACAGCTTTAGGATGGGTGCTGTCAGGACCGACCGGCGGGACGACGCACGAGACGACAGAACCAACGACGGCTCAATCCTTTCAGTGCGCCTCGCAGGAAGGATTGCACAAGGACTGCAGCGGTTCTGGGAGTTAGAGGAGGCTCCCACCCGCCAGTGCAGCCTCACCGTTGAGGAGACCGCCTGCGAGGATCACTACGCTCGCACGGTGAGAAGGGACGCGGATGGACGGTACGTGGTCCGGCTACCATTCAAGACCCCCCCGACGAAGGATTTGTGCACCTCGCGATACGGCGCGATGCGGATGTTGGAGCGTAATGAACGACGTTTCATTACCGATCCCGGGATGGCGGAGTCATACCGTCAATTTATAGAAGAATACCTCCGGCTGGGGCACATGGGACCGACGGCGGGCGGCATTCGGGGGTATTACCTGCCGCACCACGCGGTCATAAAGGACTCGAGCACGACCACCAAACTGAGGGTCATGTTCAATGCCTCGCATGCAGCGCTGAATGGGAAGTCGCTCAACGACTTATTGCATGCGGGGCCCAAACTACAGGCCGAACTGAGCGACGTCTTATTACGTTGGCAACGACACCCAGTCGTCTTCTCGGCCGACATCGAAAAGATGTTCCGGCAGATCTGGACGCACCCGGACGATTGTGAATTCCAGCGAGTGCTATGGCGGGCGGAGGGCGCCACTCAGGTAGCGACGTATCGCTTGCGAACCGTTACTTACGGTACCGCTTGTGCGCTCTACCTGGCCATTCGCACCTTGCGGCAATTAGCCCAAGACGAGGAGGCTCGATACCCGCTGGGGTCGGAAATCGTCCGGGAGGATTTCTACATGGATGACGTCCTTTCGGGAGCAGACACGGTGGAAGGGGCCGTTGACCGACGGCAACAGCTTCAGGGACTCATGACCTCAGGAGGGTTCACCCTTAGGAAATGGACGTCCAACCAGACCGCTGTACTAGCGGGCGTACCCCCCGAACTTCGGGAGACGGGAGTGGAGCTCCATTTGCAGGAGGACACCACGCTGCGGATGCTGGGGTTGAGATGGCAACCCGTTAATGACACTTTCAGATTCCAGGTGCATCCACGACCATCCTGTGGCGGTGGACGAAGAGGGCGGTGCTTTCGGACATAGCCCGACTCTTCGACTCCCTAGGGTGGCTGGCGCCGGTCATGGTGACCGCGAAGGTGATCCTGCAGCGGCTGTGGCTCACAGGGATCGGATGGGACGAAGCGATCCCGCCGACAGAATCCACGGCTTGGGAGGTGTTCCGGGGGCGGCTGGTGGATATCGAGGCGATATCCTTCCCCCGGTGGATCGGAGCTACGTCCGTCAAGCTGACGACGCAGTGCGAGCTGCACGGTTTCTCCGACGCTTCGGAACGAGCCTACGCGGCGGCCGTCTACCTGCGCGTCACCAAAGGAGGTGGCGCGGCCCAGGTTACCCTGTTGACGGCCAAAACGAAGGTCGCGCCGGTCAAGAGGGTGTCACTCCCACGCCTGGAGCTGTGCGGGGCCGCTCTTCTCTCCCGTCTGGTACGCCATCTGAGGGGGACCCTACGATTGGAGTCGGTACCAATCCACCTCTGGACAGTCTCCACCATCGCATTGGCTTGGCTACGGGGACACGCGTCGCAGTGGAAGACGTTCGTGTCGAACCGAGTTGGAGAGATCCAGACCGCGCTGCCGGGGTCAGAGTGGCATCACGTCCCAGACGAGGAGAACCCCGCGGACTGCGCCATGCGAGGCCTGACGCCACGCGAACTGCGGGAGCATCACCTGTGGTGGAGTGGGCCAACCTGGCTTGCCGAGGACCCGACTTTATGGCCCGGCGCCAACGTGACGGTCGAACCGACCGACTTGGAGGCTCGGCCGGCACCTGTCGGCGTCAACTTCGGCCGGGTACCTGCCACGGACCTGCTGGAAAGATTCTCCACCCTGCACAGGTTGCTGCGGGTTACGGCCTGATGTCATCGATTCGGGACGAATTGCAGACGGTCAGGTGATGACCGTGTGAAGGGCCCTTTGACACCGGAGGAACTTGTTCAGATCCGTCGACACTGGGTCCGGATCGCGCAGCTCCAAGGCTTTCCGGATGAGATCGGGCGTCTCCAGGGGAAGAAGGGAGTATTACCCAAGAGCGCGATATTGAAATTCGGTCCATTTTTAGATGCTCAAGGGATGCTACGAGTTGGAGGCCGCCTGCAGCATTCGCTTCTAGTGTACGACGAGAAGCACCCGATCCTTCTCCCGGGAAAACACCAGTTCACAACCCTCGTCATCGGCCAGGCACACCGGGCTGTACTGCACGGAGGGACGCAAATAACGCTGGGATACCTGCGGCGGACCTTCTGGATCCTAGGGGGGCGGACCAGGGTACGGCAATACATACACCGATGTATCGCCTGCCTGAGAGAGCGAGCGACTCCCACGACGCCGCTCATGGGAGCGCTTCCACCAGCACGGGTGCGACCAGCTCGCCCGTTCCTGCACACAGGGGTGGATTACGCGGGGCCGGTGCAGCTGCGGGCGAGGAAGGGGCGAGGACAGCGGGCTTACAAGGGGTACATCGCCTTTTTCGTGTACTTGGCCACCCGGGCAGTTCACTTGGAGGTGGTCTCGGACTACTCCAGTGAAGGGTTCCTCGCGGCGTAGAGGAGGTTCACCGCACGGCGTGGAATTTGTGACACCCTGTATAGCGACCAAGGAACCAATTTCATCGGGGCGGACAGGGAACTGGCCGCCATGTTTAAAGCCTCGGCCAAGGAGAGGCAGGACATCGCGGCCACCTTGGCGAACGATGGCACCAGGTGGCGCTTCAACCCACCAGCGGCTCCACACTTCGGGGGACTATGGGAGGCCGGGGTGAAGTCGGTCAAGCACCACCTTCGGCGAGTGATCGGCGAGGCGACACTCACATACGAGGAGTTCGCCACCTTCCTCACGCAGGTATAGGCCTGCCTCAAATCCAGGCCACTACGGGAACTTACGGACGACCCAGAGGACTTGACCGCGCTGACCCCCGGACACCTGCTCATCGGGGCCCCGCTGACAACGGTGCCCGAACCCTCCCTCCTAGAGGTCTCAATGAACCGTCTCAGCCGGTGGCAACTGCTGAGACGGATGTACGAGCACTTCTGGGATCGGTGGTCTCGGGAGTACCTGCGGGACCTCCACACCAGGAGCAAGTGGAGGACGAGGTCCACCCCGGTCCGGGTTGTCGATATAGCACTGCTCCGGGACGAGCGCCTGCCTCCGACCAAGTGGCCGTTGGTCCGGGTCGTCGAGACCCACCCGGGACCCGACGGTGAAGTGCGGGTAGTGACCGTACGCACACGGGACTCACGCTCAAACGACCGGTAGTGAAACTTTAGGAAACCTTTAGGGAAGGTGGCCATAGAAGACGTCAAACCTCTCTACTCCTAAACCTTCTCGCCGGACCTTCCCTTTCGCTCCAATCATTCCGTTCCGAACCGGACCGGGTTGAGCTACAGTTACTTCTCTTTCAGAATTAGGACCGTTCTCGTACCGACGCAACCCCAGCCTCAGCCGATGGCCGATCTGGGCGAGTGGGAGGAGATCTCCGCCGATGAGGGGCTGGACCCGGAGCAGGAGGAGGAGCTCCTCTCCCCGTCCTCGACCACCGAACAACCCGCCGAAGCCCTGAGCGGTCCCGAGGACTTCGAGGTTATCGATGGGGATAGGGATACCGGTCCGGAGAGTGACCCCCCCCTCGACGGTCGAGCGGCCCGATGAAATCGAGCAGGACCCCGACGATGTCGAGGTTATTGACCTCGGATCCGATAACGAGGACGGGGCCACCTATCGGACGGCCGATTCCGAGGACGACCGAGAGACCCTACCCGGAAGCCCAGGGCCAACGAAGGGGATACCGAGTCCACCCCCGCTGCCGACCTATCGGCTAGTTGACCCACCGGAAGGGCTTCCCGACCGACCCCGTCGCTACCGGACCCTGCCGGGGCAAATCGACGAGCATCCGATGTTCGACCCAATACGGCCCTACTCAGGATCCCTCCTGTGGTTGGAAGGATACCAACCCGGGCTACTGGACGCCCAATCCGAAATGGCCCTCCGGATGGACCACGAAGGCCATGGGGGATGCGGGTTAGCCAGACCCCTGCTGAACCGGACCGCTCCGGTCTATCGGTTCAACACCCGTGTGGGGGTACTGAACCCCTTTGTGGAAGCCGCAACCCAGACGGACCTGGGCGGCTCCTCGAGGGAGGCCACTACCCAAAACGATCTGGGCGGCCCCTCGGAAGCCACCAGGCAGCTAGAGGTCCAGGAGCGCGGCCCTATCTCACCCCCGGGCGAGACCGAGGCCAGCTCCGGCTCTATGGAGTGGACGCCCGCGGAAGGCCCAACTCCGGCCGCGAAGCCTCCTCTGGGTCTTGGACCCGTACCAGCGACCATCACCGGGACCGTCCCGGAGCACAACCACCCACCAGCACCGCCAGCGAAGAAGCCTCGTCCAGCCCGGCTGTGTTGGAACTGCCGGAAGGCGGGGGACCTCCAAAAGGCAACGACGTGGGGGAGGGCAGCTGCCACGCGTCCAAGAGCCATCCGTAAACCTCCTCGTGGTGGGGCTGGATGCGGATCCCGATGGATCCGTAACGAAACGGCAAATGGCTACTGGGGAACCATGAGAGATGCTCGCTCTGCGGAGTTTGACCGCACCCTTGTTCCCCCTAGAGTTACCGGCGAAAGGTGGCCCTCATCATGGGAATACTTCTCGACCGGACGGCTGGGAGTGCTCCGGGTAACCCGTCCCGCGTCCCGGTTTTCCGGGTGCGGGTTGGGGGCCGGCCCCACCGGCCGTAATAAGAAGGCGGCGTGCTAGTACAGGCCGATAGATGCGAAAGCCAAGCCTGACTTCGCCGGGTTATCTCGGCCGTTGGGCTGGGCTCCCATCCACTTTAGCTTGGAACGCTCGCCAACCCACGCTGGAGCATTGCGTCTCAACTGGGGCCTTGCACGAATGCTCGCACCACGCGGGTGCAGGGGAGGGACCTCCACTAGGTTCCCCGCGGGCAACGGGCGGGGTCAAGCGGCCTCCCTTCGGGGAGTACGTCGCGGAGGCCCCGACCCGGCAAGCGCCTCCCCGGGGTTTGTACGAGCGGTCCGGAGCATTCGGGTTTTTCCAGGCCGTCTTCGGCCCTCGGGCCCCCTGTGGCTGTGGGGTCGCTGGATGGGATTCGGAGTACAACCCCCCAGAAATGGGGGGGCCGCTAGGGAGGCCTTGCCTCTAGGTGCGGTCGGCCGGCTTCGGCCGATACGACGTTATACTGGAAGGCAGGGCACCGTTACACGCAGTGCCCGGAGGCACGGCAGACCTTCTGCCAGAAGTGTGGCCGGAAGGGGGTCACAGTCAAGACGTGCCGGGCATGTGGCTCGGAATGGCGGCAGCAAGGCCCCTACCATCCCAGGTTCGGCACACACGTGCCCCGTGAGGCCCTTGTCCCGACGGCCGCGCCAACTCCGGCTCCAAGGTCGCGCCCGGCAACCCGGCCCACCACTGCCACCTCGGAGGACGACCTCGAGCCGTGGGAGTTCCGGCGTGTCCGGAAGCAAGAGCGGACAACGCCACCAGGCACCCAATAAAGAAAGCTTTTCTGGCCTGGCGCTATTCTGACATACGGTATATTTATTGCTCCAGACGGAGCGTGTTCCTGCTCCCGCCATTCCCGCTCTAGTGCAGGCCCTGGCTTGGATGCCCCAGAATTGCAGCTCCTGTCCCGTAACGCTACAACCTCGAATTCGAGGGTAATATCGTCCACACTCTAGGCCTACAGAGGTGAATGATTCGCCGGGTACGCCGAGGGGGAGATGTATGTCCGGATTTTAGGGTTGCGTAGGATTGTGCAGAAATTCGAAAAGAGAGTCTGACCCGAGTGAGTGCCGCGAGTGGATGTGTGAAGAAGAGGACCGAGGGCGAGGTGCCGGTCGATTGCTCCAGTGAGACATTAGGGTTCCGTTCACGTCCGTTCCTGGGAACTCCAGGGTGAGTATTCTTTACGCTTCTTTCCTACGCTACTATTCCGTTCCGTTTGCGATATCAAAGTCCCGGGGATCCCAATTTCGCGTCTATTGGTCGAAGCTCATGGCATTACGGACGCCTGCGCGTCCTATGGAAACCTGAGTACGATCACCGAAGGACCTCTTTTCCGGCCGCAATGTACGATCGCGTAAAAATGATGTACGTGTATCTGGGAATATCTGAGAATATACAACTTTCTTCATTATTCGCTAAAGTGTAGTTTTTTCTCACCTACTCCCTTAGATCAGTTACGACCCCGACCCCAACTCTCCACAACTTGCTTCCTGAGCGACACGGGACATGCCGTCCGAGTCCTCTCTCGCCGCCCTTCTCTCCGTTTCGTGACATAATTTAGGTGATAAGTTTTGCGATTACGAATTACGATTCTGATTAGACCGGTTCGTTGGTTCCGGGGACCCAAAAGTCAACTGGCGCCCATTGGATAGTCGGAGAACGGGGAGGGAGGCGAGAGCGCGGACCGACGAAGGTGCGCGAGGTTTTCAGGTGGAGGAAAAATCGCGTTACAGGATATAAGGACAAGGGCGTGAGTTTGAGGACACAGCATGGCGGGCGGTGCATTAGAACCCTAAGGTTAAGGACACTAAGGCTAAAGACACTAAGACTAAGGACCCTAAGGCTATGGACTACGATTAGACTAGGATAAGGCATACGCCTCTCAGGGTTTATTAATTCGTCGTAATGACGAGGCGGGTGGAATGTTTAGGATACTTCCGCAGAGAAAGTCCGTCCGCCTGGACCGGACATGTCGCTCGAGGGTTTTCCGAATTTGGCTGTCTTTTGGGCAAGGGCGGCCATAAGTGGACTCCAATGACCAACATAAATCAGTGATAGTCCTCGAGGCGGGTTAAACTCAGCGAGGGCCTCTTTACTGATTTATTGCTTGATGACGGAGACGTGCTCGAAAAATTCTACGGAGTTTTAGGCAACCCTCTTCAGGGAATTTATGGGCGCACTTCTGCGAACTACCCTGCAATCGGAAAACTGCTCGGCGACAATGTTGCTCCCCTCCCGAAGGCAAGACGCATGGGAAGCGTCTTGTTTAACAACCAAAAAACGCCAGTTCAACTCAGGCTTCGGTTGACTCAGGACGTCACTCGGGACGCTCCTTTACTTCGGCTTTTCACGGCTTTTCACGGCTTTTCACGGCTTTTCACGGCTAGGCTCATCAAGCTTTGATAGCCTCTCTCAACTAGTTAGCTTAATTTCTTGCGCTAGTCTGCGAACAAAGACAGACACTCGTTGGTTTTGAATCACCAGCGTGATCGATAATTAGAACATTTCATTTCGCGGATCCCGATCGAGTTCGCGTTCGGTTAGGATCTCGCCGTTTCGGTCTTGTACAACCTCGTACAGAACAACGTCGCAGTTCTTAAAAAAGTGGAGCAGTCGACATCGGTGATTTCTGCGAACCGGAGAAGAGAATAATCTCGCGGGAGATATTGGTAAAGTCTAAATCGTCGAATGAGCGATGGTACAGTGGACCTCCGAATGCTGTCTTCGAAAGCGGAGTTTTTCAACCCTGTTAGATAAATGTTACGTTTTCGATACTAACATGTTCTGTAGCATAAAAGTAACATGGAAGTTAGAGGTTAGTTATTATTGCCCACTCAGTAAGGTAACATGTTATGTAACATGTTATATCAATGTTATAAGTTCAGTTACCTTAAAATAATATTAATTTTTCAAACATTTAATAAAAAATAATGCAATTTTATAAAAAATTATGAAATTTCTTAGTTTGTATCGTTTTGTGACACTTGGCAAGAGTTACATATTATACAATAAATCAGACTTTAAATGAAATTATGTGAATGCTTACCTGTAAACTATCTGATTTTATTTTAAGACCATGATTTCATTCGACTAGTCAACAATTACTGATAATGTGTATGCGAGTACGAATTAAAATCGCATTTTTTCATACGCGTAGTAAACAAAATATGACATATATTAATCTTGTGACATTTGACGATGAATTATGACAATGACGATGACGATGATGTAATAAAATAGATGACAGCACCAATGCAGTTCTGTTTTGTTACAAATATGTGCTGCATATACACAGTAATATTAGGACAGTAACATAATGTAAGTTGAGAGTAACAAAGTTACGCTACATTTATGTAGATATGATAGTAACAAATGTTATGTAACCTGTTAGCTCCATGTTACATAACTGTTACGTTACTACATTGTAACAAATGGTTTGTAACTAGTTAGCTCTATGTTACGTAACTGTTAGGTTATTAAATTGTAATAAACGGTATGTTATTTGTTAGTTCTAAGTTACGTAACTGTTAGGTTTGGTGTTCAGTGCGTCTCAATCGATCGAGCTCAACAAGTGCTCGTTTTAAAGATAAAATGTTGACGTGTGTTTATATAGATGCGATTTTCGATGAAGCACCTCCTCCCTAGTTAAAGAGCATTGAAATTATGTCATTGCACTTTTTTTTATGTGAAAACGACCAGTTATCGAAAATCGCTCTCACGTAAATACAGGTCAACATTTCATCTTCAATATGAGCAGTCGTTAAGCTCGATCGGTTTAGAATTATGTTCGGAATCGTTGTCCCCGTGAGGCCCTGCAAAATCGCTGGAGTGGTGAGCGCCCTTAAGGAGGCTTAGGTTGGGAATGTAAAACTGGGTTATAGGACCAGGAGTTCTAAGAAAGGAATGAATAAAGGGCTAAAGGACCGCGGTGAAATAAATGTGCTCGATGCGGACGGATTGATGTTTAGATTATGATCAGTACGTGACAGGAAAGCGAAGAGTTACCAGGTATAACAGAAATAAACGGAAAGCGGACGTGGGCTTGAAAGAAAGAAAAGAACACCCAAGTCGCTTGGATGAATACTCTAACCCAGGGTTCCTTGGTATATAATTAATATAATACTAATTACTCGTAACACGGTCAGTCAGGCGCCAGGATGTCCCAAGGGTTGTCTGGTTTGCTCGAGTGTCTCTATGACTCGATATACTTTGATCAATCACTAATTGATCTTAAAATATTGATCTTAACATAATAGATTTTTTAAATGAAAGAAATTTAGTTATAAAATTCACGGAGTGTCAATCGTATGGTTTCCGCTGATCGTTTGGCGATAACATGACATATTAATCTTCGTAATTATTTCTTGTACTTATAACGTATATTTATCTCCTTTTTTTTTGTATCGTTTTGATGGCTGTTATGCTTTTTAACAGTAAGTGAAATGTATAATATGAAAGTAATTCCACGAAATACTTAAATTAAACGGAATTTAACTTAATAATACTTCTGTTTAAATCTTTAACATAGTGCTTAATTTTATGATTCGTAAACTGAAACAAGGGTTAACAATTGATGACATTTTTTAAGCTAAACAATATAAATGTAATTATGTTGTTATACGTCACAAAATCTTAAATGTTCACTAAAATTGCTAATTGAAATTGAGAATACATATCCTAAACATTTTTTATTTTAAAATAATGTCAAACTCATCCAGTAAAATATTTTTGATTCACTTATTCATAGTGTTTAACTATTGTAAAAGGAGTTTTAAATAAATCTGTATTTACGGATATCCTTTGTTATTTAGGTTTACGGGAAAATTTTGCCGCAAGTCAAGCCGATCAAACTAAGGCAGTGCAATGACAAAGAGGATATAAAACAACCCGACGAAAAAGAAGAAGAGATAGATCCGATAGTTTTTGAACCTACGATTGATCCTTGCATCGATCTTGCAAGAGCTAGAAGACAGAAAAAGGCGAGAAAAGCAGCAATACCTATTATAAAGAGGCAAACAGAAAGAAGAAGGAAAGAACGTCAGGAGAAGAAATCTGAAGCTAAAAAGATTGCTTTGCAGAAATCTTCAAAGAAAGGAAGGGTGAAAACGGCCACTTCTTCCTTATCTTCCTCGGAACAAAAAGAAACGCCATTTACAATTCCAAGCGATGACTTAGAAGCTTAAGATCGGACTGGGTACTTTAATATATTGTAATGAAAAGTGTTATGAATCCGAGTGTTTATTTCCATTATTTCTTATATGTAGGGGGAGAGTCTTGTGAAAGATCTAAATTCAGTGGAATTTAGATGTTGTGAGGTTGCCCATTTGGCCAAACTGACGAGTATTTATGAGAGCTTGGGTTGAGATGCAACGTTTTATTAACCCTTTGCGGACGAGACTTTTCCATTATAAAGGCTTTCGGGCGACTGAGAGTCGCCTCTCGTCCGCAAAGGGTTAAATTATGAAACATGCTTATATCGGTGGGAATTGTACTATTTACATGGTTTGCAGTTTATCAAATAGGTGTGCCTCTTTAGTAACAAAGTTCAAACAAATACAAACTTTTCGTCAATCCAGACTCTGGATACATATTCTTTTATAAATGATTAAAAAAACTACAAGTCAGCAAAGATTTTTAAAACAATGTTTTGAATTTACATTTTCTATATTCATTGTGACGTGGTCAATTTTTCCCGCTTCACGACGGCCCAAAATTTTTCCCAATGATTGCATTTTTGCGAATTACAGGGTCCAAGGTCTGATGGTTACCGACCCGGAGGGACAGGGAAAACAGACCTATCGATAATTAAATTTTAATTGCGTCTTTTGTTGCAAATTAATTTAGCCATCCACGGGAACTCTAACAATTTTCTGTAAGGAAATCATCTATTCATTTTCTGAGTTCCCGAGCGCGCTCTCGAGCACTCGCAGGAATATTTGGAATGAATATTTGGCGAAGTGTTCGAGGGCTCGCCAAATTTCTGTAATTCGTAGCGAAACTCCGATCGTTAAGCTGGAGTATTAACACCGTCGACCTCTCGGAAGTCGAGCACATGCACTAACGCTCGCCGCCTCTGCTTCAAGCGCGAAGCCGTCGAAAAAGCCGCGAGGTGCATGTCCAGGACTCACATCACCGATCGCGGTGCCACGACCAACCCGTCGGGCTCACCCGGAGGGTCATTTCGGCCCCGCTGCACCCCCTGATGTCCTTGTCTGCGGCGGCGGGCTGAAGACGTAACGGAGCCCCCGCGACTAAGCCGCGAGGGGGCCGCGAGGGGTTTTCGCGTCCATCCCGCGGAGGTTCGGGGGATCTCACGAATTATGGCCGCAAGCGTTGACTCAACCCCCCCGACTTCCCTTACGCGGGCCCGACCAGGCCCGAAGGGAAGCAGGGAGCAGCAACGTGGTGGCGCAAGCGCGCGCCACTCTCCGCGTCCGCCCAACCTCCCCCCAAATTCCCGATCCTTCCATTCGCCCCTTTCCCTCCACATATCCTCTCAGGCCGAACCCCGTGTGCCATGCGTGGCGTCGCGGGGCTCGCGCCTTGGACGCCGCGGCGACCAGGCCCGAGCCGCCGCGCCGCTACCGCTCGCACGAATTGACCTGCGCCGCGCCGAGAAACCAAAGGGTGCGGCCGCCGCCCAGGTAACCGCGGTAAATGCCCATAGGTAAAGTAGACAGAGAGGTCCCCTAAGGAGCTCTCTAATTGGCTGACGCGTTGGGACCCTCACTATATAAAGAGGGCCCAAAAACTGAAATAAATGCAGTCGGTCTCCCGAAGTTAACCGAAAAACGTCGCCTTATCATTTCACGCCGGAACTTTCTCCACCCATCTTCCTTCCCACACGAGTTGGCGCTCCCTTGGAGCTGCCTCCTCTTCTACCTCTCTCTCACTCGCTCTCTCCGAGTTGGCGCTCCCCTGGAGCTGCCTCCTCTCTCTCACTCGCTTTCTCTCCGAGTTGGCGCTCCCCTGGAGCTGCCTCCTCTCTCTCACTCGCTCTCTCTCCGAGCTGGCGCTCCCCTGGAGCTGCCTCCTCTCTCCACTTTCTCTCTCTCGAGTTGGCGCTCCCCCGGAGCTACCTCCTCCTCTCCCTTTCTCTCACTGTGCCGCCTGAGTTGGCGCTCCCCTGGAGCTGCCTCCTTTCTCTCTCTCTCTCTCTCTCTCTCTCCCTCTCACCCTCTCCACGTCTCGCTAGCGGATAGGCGCTCTCCGGGAGCTGCCCATGGATGTCCCGGGCCCGCGGAAAACGCGGAGGCAAACGCCTCCAGGAGCGCCGACTCCTCGCGTTCCTCCGCGAAATCGGGGTTCGTTCCGAGGACGGACGGGTCCGTGAGGGGACCAATTCTCTTGTGTCCTTCGTCGACGGGATCCGACCCGCGGGGCCCGAACGGAAAGTTGATCCGCCCGTCGGTCGCGGTGAGACCGCGAATCTCACCGAGTCCGCTATCGACCTCGCCGCCGCCGCCGCCGGCACCTCTAGGGATCGACCCAATGGCCGTACCCTCCGAGGGCGATCTCGACTTTCGGCCGGACGGTCTCCCTCGCACTCCCGGAAAGACCCTAGGGCTGGTCCCTCGCCCGAAACGCCTCCGCCGTTCCCGACGACGCCTCCTCGAGGAACTCTTCGAACCCTCGGAGGTTGGGGGCGAGTAAGGGGGCGCGAACCCCCGTCGCCAGCACGCCCTCTCAAGGAAGAAACCCCGAAGCAACCCCGTACGACAACATTTGGCGCCCAACGTGGGGCCACGAGTGAATCTCTCGGGGCCGATAAGGGCATCGATCGGACCCATGCCCCTCACCCCGTTCTCCGGGGACTACGAGAAGCCGGACCCGCCTGCAATCACCTATCCAGAAGACGGGAGGCGCGCGTGACGCGCCGAGGAGATCTTTCAATCATGTCAGTGGCGAATCACGTGACCTCTCCCCCGACCAGGAGACCCGGAGTGAGCTCAGCCCCTCCGGATCGTCGACACCACTAATCACTTCCGGGAGGGGCCTTAAACACCCGGTGGCGCCCAATCCTACCACCCCCACCATGGACAACGAGGCCAAGAGTATCGACCCCGAGGCGATGATGCAGGAACTGCTACGCCGGATGGCGGCCGGCATGGCTTCCTTCAATGCCACTCCCCTACCGGAGTTCGGGGGCGAGGATCACGAAGATCCTCGAAAGTTCATTACGGCCTGTGAAGAACATTTCCGCCGAGCCGGCACCCCCCGGGAAGTCTGGCATCGCAGCATCGCCCCCGCGTTCAAGAAGAACGCTGTCGCCTGGTGGAAGGGCCACGGCACTCTATGCCAGGATTTTGAGGAAATCCGCCGAAAACTGACGGAGGCCTTCGACGGACCGGGGGAGCGCGTAAAGTTGCAAGTCCAGCTGTACGGCCGACGGCAAGAAGAGCGAGAGCCAGCAGGGCTCTTCGTGCAAAAAAAGATCCTCCTCTTCCGGTGAGTGCAACCTGGGGCCACGGAGGCAGAAATGGTGCAAACCATCGTGGAGACCCTCCACCCACGGCTGCGACTGCTGCTGTCGCAGTTCCACATCCCCATGCTGGAAGACCTGGAACGCCGCATTGTGGCATTCGAGCGAGTGGAAGCGGAGAGGTTCCTCGCCATAACAAGCCGTCCCGGACGCGGAGAGAGGAGACTCCGAAAACCGACGCCGCCTCCGTCGTGAAACCAGCCCGCGGCTCCGGGGAACCGCCCCAATGTTGGCATTGTCCGGGGCGCCACCTACATCGAGACTGCCCGGTACTCGCCGAAAGGCAACAGCGACCGGCGGAAAACTGGAGAGCGCCGCTGGGGACCCCCGCCCCGGCGAGCGGGACCGCCCACACCCCCGATCCGGACCTGCCGCTCCTGCGGGTCCGCTGCCAGGGCGCGGAAGTGTTCGCCCTGGTAGACTCCGGCGCCAACCGGAACTTCGCAACAAGGGAAATTCTGGGTCCCCATCCTCACTTCACGGACGCTGCTCCCGAGAAAATCCGGTTGGCCGGAGGGCCGTACGAGCTGGAGACCCTGGGCGAGACGACGCTACGTTTGGAGGCCCTCGACTACCACTGGGAAGGCCCGTTCCTTGTGGCCGAGGGACTACATTTCCCGCTCGTCCTGGGACGTCCTTGGCTGCGGGCCGAACGGGTCGTCATGGACTACGACCGGGAGTGCCTGTTCGCGGGGGCGGGCCTCCGCATCCGCCTGCTCTTCGAGGACGCTTCGCGGCCCACCCAGACCGAGGCCGCCCTCGCCGACCCCGACGACTACGACGAGGACTTCCAGGAGGCCGGGAAAGCCCCATTCCGGAACCTGGTGCGGCAACACTAATACATCTTCTCTCGAGACGGCACGCTCCGGCAGATGCGCAGCGTGGTCCATGAGATCCACTTGACGCGGGATACCCCCTTCTGGACTCCGTGCTACCGGTATTCCGACGTTAAGAGGTGCATTATCCAAGAGCAAGTCCGGGAGATGCTGGCCTAGGGCATCATCGAGCGGTCCACATCCCCGTACTACTCTCCCATCGTCGTCGTGCAACAAAAGGACGACGGCGCGCGCTTCTGCGTGGACTACCGGCGGCTTAACAGCATCACTCAGGATGCTGCGCAGCCCATGCCGGTGATCCAGGAGGCCCTGCGAGACCTAGGTAACGCCAGGATCTTCTCCTCGATGGATCTCCGAAGCGGGTATTGGCAGATCCCGTTGGCGGCAGAAGCGAGACCCCTTACCTCGTTCTCCACCCGCGACGGAGGCCAGTACCAATTTCGGGTAATGTCATTCGGGTTGAAGAATGCGCCGTGCACGTTCCAACTGTTTATGAGCCAGGAAGTGGTCGCGGGGTATATGCAGCAGTTCTGTCTGGTCTACCTCGACGACATCATCGTGTATTCGTCGAACTAGGAGGACCACCTGCACCACCTGGGCCTGGTGTTCGAAAGGTTGTCAACCTTTGGACTCACCTGTGCTAACGAAAAGTGCCACTTCGGGAAGGAGTCTCTTACCTTCCTGGGACACATAGTCACCGCCGATGGGAACACCACGTATCCAGAGCATCTGAAGGCGATTACCCACGCCCCTCTTCCAAAAAGTAAGAAGGAACTGCAGAGTTTCCTAGGGACCTGCGGCTGGTTGCCGGAATATCTTCCCCGCTTCGCCGAGGTCACCGGCCCCCTGACGGACACGCTGCGAGGGACCGCGAAGTGGAAGATGACGCTCGCGGCGGAGGCCGCCTTCCACCGGCTGCAAGAAATGTTCCGGCAGCCGCTACATCTCCACCGACCTGATCCCGCCCTGCAGTTCATCCTGCAAACCGACGCCAGCGCTCTGGGAGTAGGGGCGGTCCTGTACCAGGAGGGAACCGATGGGAATGGGTGAATCATTAGCTATACTAGCTCTCGCTTCAGCTCAGCCGAGTCTCGGTACCACAGCAACGAGCAAGAGTGCTTAGCAGTGATCTGGGCAATCAAGAAGTTGCCGCCCCTACCCTGGAGGACCGCCCATTCATCCTACGCACGGATAACCGGGCACTAACCTGGTTGCAAACCCTGAAGGACTGCCGGACGAAGTTGACTCGTTGGGCCCTTCTCCTCCAAGAATTCACGTTCTAGACGGAGCATGTCCCTGGACGGGCCAACGAGGTCCCTGATGCACTCTCCCGGCAGCCCCAAGGGACGACCTGCAGCCGGACGAGGGGCGCTTGGTCCCGCCGGGCCCCACCAAACGTTGAGGATATCCCCCCACGGTGGCCGCCCTTACCGCGCCGGCCCTGGCAGAAGCGGTCCGGCAAGGCCAACTGCGGGATCCTAGCCTGGAGAGGCTAGCTGAGCAGCCCCATCCTCAACGGCCAGGGTATCGCCGCGAGGCGGGCACGATGTGGTGGGTCAACCCAAACACCGGAACCCGACGCCTGGTGGTGCCCCCCATGTTGCGTGGAATCGTCCTCCGTGAATACCACGACGAACCTCTGTCCGGACATCCCGGTGCCGAGGAAACTTGTCGGAAACTTGAGGAGCGGTCGCCTCCTCCCCGCCGGAAGCGAGGGCGGCCCCCCAAGATACCGCGGCCCCCGCCGCCGACGGCGGCCGGCGATACCAGCAGCGACCAGGAAGATCTACCGCCCCCACCTTGGACCTTGGGATAATACAAAGATCCAATAGCCCATATGTGAATCCAATGGTAACAGCCATCAAAAAAGATGGGTCAGTCCGCTTATGCTTAGATGCTCACCGGCTGAACGAAGTTATGATCACTGACCATGGATGCATGGAGTCGACCGAAGAGATTTTTCAGAAGTGCAATAAAATTAAGATCATCTCGAGTTTTTACTTGATCAGCAGTATTTGGCAGATACCACTCCATCCGGATTCCAGAAAATATACCGCATTCCTGCACAAGGGACAATGCTATGAGTTCCTGGTGACTCCATTCGGGTCAAAAACCAGCAGTGCAAGCCTGATACGAGGACTTGACATGGTAATTCATGGTCTGGGGGACCATATCATCAATTTCGTATCGATCTTCTGTGTATATCGGAAAACTTCAAAGAACATATAAAACACCTTGAAGAACTCTTCAAAAAAATGACCCACTACGGAATGACACTAAACTTCAAGAAGTGTCACTTCTTCCGAACGAAAGTGGACTTTCTCGGACATGTTCTCACGCCCGAAGGACTCCAACCACAGCTGGACAAAGTGTAAGCTATACACGAGTTCCCACGCCCAAAGAACATAAAGCATTTGCGTGGATTTTTAGGACTCATAAACTTCTACACGAAATTCACAAATAGACATGCACATGAAACGGCACCACTCCTAGAATTGTTACGGAAAAGCGTGAAATGGAAATGGGAAGACACCCACGAGGAGGCGTTTAAGAGAACAAAACAACTGTTTCAAGAAGCTGTTATCCTCCACCATCCGGACCCGAAAAAGGAATATCTGATCCGAACCGACGCCAGTGATTACGCACTCGGGGGGACATTATCCCAAATCGACGACGACGGAAATGAAGGGGTTATTGCATTCGCAAGTGGAACTCTGAAAGGACCAGAACTAAGGTATTTTACAACGGAAAAAGAACTACTAGCAGTGGTATGGGCACTTCTGAAATTCCGATCTTATATCCTTGGAGCACGCATAACCATCATAACAGATCATAAGTCGCTAACATTCCTTCTCATTTGCAAATTTGCAAACGCACGAATGGCCCGATGGATTCTTTCAATACAAGATTATGATTTGATAATTAAACATTGCCCGGAAAAGGACAATGTGGTGGCAGTCGTTCTCAGTCGTCATGTGAAAAATCACGCATCGGAAAACTTGGATCACAGGAAAGTTATTTCAACACTCCTTGCTAGGGAACCGTTACCAACCATAATTGACTATTTAAAGAACATAAAAGAGCGACAGAATCAAGATCCTCGAATATCAGCAATTAAGAAGACTGGAAGAATTGCCGAATAAACAAAACCGAAGATTCAAAATACAAGATGGCATCGTAATGAAGAGAACAGGACTCGAAACGTACAAGATCTTACTCACGAAGGAAGGATTTTACAAGATAGCCCAAGAATGCCATGAAATTTACGGTCACATTGGTGGAATTGAAACGCATGCGATTCTACAAGAACAATTCACATTCCCAAAAATGGGAAAACTAATAAAAAACATTACTTCAAGATGTGACACATGTCAAAGATGTAAGGTGACCAACTAAACATGTTACGCCGCAATGCACCCGAACAACCTCTGGAATTAGTCTCGATCGACTATTTCGGACTCTTACCAACGGCGAAAGGAGGATACAAACACACCCTTGTAAAAATCGATGCTTTTAACAAATTCGTCGCACTATACTCACTACAAAAAGCGAATACAGGCGCAACCATCATATGTATATTTGAGCACTATATTGAGAATTGCGGAAAACCGAAACGTCTACAATTCGACCATGGAACGCAATTTACTTCGAAGCAATGGCTGAACAAATTAAAAAGAAAGAATTCAGCCGGTATTCTCATCCATAAGACACCCACAAGGAAACATCGTAGAACGAGTGAACCGCGAACTAGGACGATTCTTCCGAACGTTGATTCAAGGGTAACATAATGCCTGGATCAACTGGTTAAAAATTATACAAGATAGCATAAATGAAGTCCAGCATGATACTACAGGCTTCACCCCATTGGAAGTACATTTGAATGAAAAACCCACCCGATTTTGGGAAAAATGGATCAAGATCGACAACAAAATACTAACGAAGGACAGAGAAACGGTGCTAAAGCTAGTACGAGAAAATTTGATAAAGAAGGGAAAGAAACGAGCCGAAAGGTTCAATAAGATGCATAAACTTACAAGCTTCACCGAAGGTGACCCGGTATTAGTCAAAGCATGCAATGTGTCAAATCCGACAAACAAGTTGATAGCTAGATTCCTAGCTATTTACGAAGGCCCATATACAATCAAAAAAGCTATAGGACCAGCGACGTTCATTTTAATGCATCCAGAAACAAAGAAAGAAAAGGGCATGTTTCGTAGCATCCATTTGAAGCCGTATCTAAGACCGATAGAAACACCGACCCACAGGCGTTAGATATTAACAACGACCTGGACACAAATAATTAACAGAGTGAGGAAAACGACAAGGAGCAACGGCCTGTTACTAAGCGATGGCTAAGGATATGAAATCAAAATCGGGCAAATCATAACACCCTGACTACCTCTCTAGGGACCGGCAACCCCTCGATGAGAAGTGAGGTAAGACATATGAAATCTCGCGAACGTTGGAACGAAACCGAATTCGAATCAGTCGATCAGCGATCGAAGCAGCAGACACATTGGAAGAGACAGAAAAGAAGAGAAGCAAGAAGAAAGAGAAAAATGGCCAGAAGAATGAACAGTAAGTACCAAACGAAGGACGAAAGAAACAGAAAGGGAAAGATGTAAGAGTACATCTAAGATATTCCCGATTTCGTTCAGTCCAAAGCTCGAGGCCCTACATGGAGAGGACTCTGCCGAACCTGCCCGTAGAGACGTTGGGACGGATAGCCGTCCATGTAGTCTCGGTAAGGGACCCCCATTGCCTGTGTGTCCAACTGGATGCCCGGCAAGGCCAGTACCGCAGGATGCAATCCTGGCTCGAGAGGGAGATGCCCCGCCACCCTGCGACGACATGGGATTGGGAAGAGGGACAGCTGGCTGTGCAGAGCACGAGTGAGGGATGGCGGAGAGTGATAATCACGAGTGTGGAGCGGCTCACAACATATGCCGTAGACGTCAGGAAGTATGGGCAGGCAGAACCCGAGGATCTCCGACCCCTTCCGGCTACGGTGCCGCGGATCCCCATGCAGGCCATCCCGGTTGGCCTGGAACAGGTTGAGCCGAGGTACCGAGAATGGGAAAGCGAGACGGTGCAGTGGCTCCGAAGGACCCTCGCGAGAGGATCGAGAGGGCGAGCAAAAAAAGGGCTTGGGGTCCAATTCTAAAAGAAGGACATTTTTTTAATAAATGAACATTTTTTTTATTAACCCATAAAATTGCTTTGTTTCTAACCTTCATTCCAGTTCCCAAATGCGAACCCAAATTAGAATTAAGAAAAGAAAAAAAAGAAAAAGAAAAATATAATAATTTTAAGCAAATAGACCTAAGATAGAATAAAAGTAGAGATAGGACTTACCAAGAAAGCCAGAGCAAAAAGTTTTAGAATTAAGAAATATCGATGAGTAAGGGAAAAGAGTTAGATTTCGGGTAGTTAGGAATTAGTTAGGGAAAGAATTAGAAATAAGCACGCGAGCGAGAAACACCTGCGTTGAGGTCAGCACGAATAAACACAACGGATAGGCTAGAGGAGTTCGGTAGGATACCAAGCGCGAGCGACTGGAATAAGGGCAATGGCTAGGAAACTAACAACAACGGGGGGAGAAGAGAAGGATGACAACACAAAACGGAAGGCGTCCCCAAAGACAAGAAGGGAAGTTCCAAGACCTCGGATTCAAATTCTAGGCATCAGTATTGAAAAACCGGTCATCAGAAGAAGTGATAGAAGAAATTATGGAACGTTACATCCAGGCTGAGACAAATCCACAAGGATGGGAGATACCCATACAGCCATAAACGCTGTGTATCCCAAGGCGAGATAGGAATCGACCGCCACGATTAGTTAACCATTTGACTGCTAAGCAATTTTTGCAAGAACGCACGAAAACTGCGGAGCAACTGAGACGCGTTGAAACTTGCAGCGCAAAAGCGCTGCGTCGCGGTTTTCGAGACAAATGAACGCAGCGCTTTTGCGCCGCGTAGCAGTCAAACGGTTAAAGTATAATCAGAAACAATACAATAAACACTAACAAAAAATACTAAGCACACCACAAACACACAGATCAAGAACAAACAATCACAGACCGAAGAGGCGTACTTTCAATTTCAAAAAGAAGAGGAGGAAATAAAAAGCGAGATCCACAAAAGCCTCACAGAACATCTCGAGGATGCGATTCAGGCCATAGCCAAATTGGGAAAGCTACGGAAGACGGAGAAGATAGCGATAAAATTCATGCCGAAAGCGGCAAAACCAGCAATCAAAAGTCCTAAGATAAGTTGATACTAACACCTGTAAAGCAGTGCTACAGAGCTCTAACAAAATCATTCAAGTAAAATTCGAGAATTGTCTGAAAGTAGACACTACTAAATTAACACGATTCCGAAATACGAAGGAAACCAACCCATTTGCACCCACACCTTGAATCCTTTTTATACGGATTCGATGATGAACAGTTGGCGTACTCTCATGAGATAAATCGTCAATCTGAGAGTTCAATTCCTATCCAAATTAAATCCATCGCAACAAGGTAAAAACAATTAAATAATCATTAATCAAAATTGATGCAACACAACAACTTTATCAAATTTCCAAGGACAGCAGAAGCTGCTGTAAGAAATAAAATTGCCTTTCAAGGACTCGGAACGACAGGCAATGTAGATGGCATCCGTGGAATCGTTGGAGCAACCGACGGAACACATATCCGTTTAGTCAGTACACCTGGAAGACCACAATTAGAAATTTATCGAAACAGAAAGACATATTTTTCTATAAACGTTCAAGTACGTTAGAATATTATGTAAATTAAAAGAAATCATACTGTTACTAACGACGGGAAAATTGGCATCAATTTGTACGTGATGTTTCAGGCCATAGCTGGACCTGATTTGAAATTTTTAAACATTACCGCTCGACATGCTGGAAGTACTCACGACTCCACAGCTTTTCGAGCATCAAGAGCTTATGTAAAATTTTTGGACAGGGTGATTGACGGATCTTTGGCGGATTCTGCATATCCGTCATCAAGATTTGTTTTCACTCCGATATTAAATCCGTATAATAGGGCAGAAGAATGATATAATAGAGCGCATCGAAAAGCTCGAAATGTTATCGAAAGAACTTTCGGAATTTGGAAAAGAAGGTTTCCATGCCTGAGAAGAGGCCTAGGCAACAGCCTTCAAACTGTAAGCTACATCATTGTGGCTTGTGCAGTACTACATAATATCAGTATAGAAGTTAATGATGTAATGCCGGAAGATGATGAATTTGAAATTCCACAAGAACAACAGCCTGATAATCCTATCCCTGAACAACTACTTGAAGGCATTGCCGCTCGACAAGCATTGATTAATCAATATTTTAGGGTTTGAACGGGAGTAACATCAGTTAAATCACACAATAAAAATATTATAAATTGAGACACATTTGTCATAAAGCAGAATATTAGTTTTATAATATATTAAAAATTATTTTCTCGAACATCATTGTTGTAATTTTTCATAACGATTTATTCTTACATATCTTTAGTTAAATTAACGTCATTTTGCAATTTTAAGTATTGCAGTTCTACAATTTTTAATTCTAAGTCAGCTTTTCTTTTTTTTACATTTGTTTATTTCTGTTTTTATTTCCTCGTTCTCTGCACGCCGACGTTCTGCGTCAACTCTATAACGTTCGGCTTGTATACATAATGCGTGTAATTCTACTTCTTGCATATTAAGTTGGGTTAATCTTTTTAAACGGGCATTAGATTCCTTTTGAATCGCATTTAATTTTGGATCAGATGAAGATGGTGAACGAGAGGAATTAACGAAACGCCTTCTTTTTGAGGTAGATTGCCCACGGACGGAAACATTTTGAACGGGTGCAAACTGCGTAGGATTTAAAAAGGTTTCCTCATTATCGGACTTATGTCCAACCTCTTGGTATGCCCGTTTTGGTGGATTCTCCGCAGATTCTGCAGGTCTCTTTGTATTTTCATCTATAACGGCAAATGAAACCAGTTAGAAATGAATAATAAGAAAACGACTGACCACAATTCCAAATATTACCTAGTGAGGCTGATAGAGATAGAATTAGTTCGGGATAATCAATGCTATTTAGAATAGCAAAATCGTCATCTAGTAATAATGGACAGAATAAATGTGAGATAAAAATATTTTGTATTATTTTACAAATAGCACAATGTACATCGCATATACATAAGTTCAATTAAATACCAATATTCTGGACAATTTCTCAAAAAAAGGGCTTGGGGTCCAATTCTAAAAGAAGGACATTTTTTTAATAAATGAACATTTTTTTTATTAACCCATAAAATTGCTTTGTTTCTAACCTTNTCGACGTATGCGTACACGTTCAATTTGCTATTTAAAACTCGTTTAACGGTAAATCGCGATTGAATCGTGGTTTACTTGAACGGAAAATGAATGACTCACGTGAATCGAGGCTCATCTGAGCTAGTCTTGAGAAATGTCCATGAATATAGGAGTCGTTTGAACTACGATTTGTGGCTTGAGCAAGGTTCACGCAAATCGCTGTTGAACTGCATTTTAAGTCAGGACTATGAATACGGGCCTAAGTCTCGTAACGTCTCGTTTCCTGCCTTCCTTAGCGAAGGGAGCGGGTAAGTTCCTCCGCGGTTCGCAGGGTGCCGGCCGGCTGGATTCGAATGTGAATGTTCGGACCGCGGATGATGCGACCGGGTCCCTTCCTTCAGGCGGCACCGTCCGATCCACGGTGTGGAGGCGACTTCCGTCGGATTGCATCGCGCGTTTTGTATTGGAATTTGTCGGGAGGAGATTCTCGCGCGCCTTTTTGTACCGTGTCCCTCAAGTATCGAAGTTATCGTTTGAATTCCGCCGGATGTTGCCGGGGAAAATTACCGTGGCCACGTGCGCGTGGGTCCGAGTGCGCGAGAAACGTAGGAGCCATACCGCGGGCCGGCGCAACCGTCCCTTACCGCTGCGCAGTTACCGGGTGCCGGGCCCTTACCGAGGCTCCGAGGGGCAGTATAGGTCCTCCCGACCGGGCGTTGTGCCCTTTTGGGCCCCTGCCGAGGGGTTACCAATACCGGCGCAACCTTTAGAATTTGATATTTCCCATTTTCCCGCCTGTCCCGTTCGACAGGCGCCCCCAGTCTCGTAAGGATTGTTTCGCGGACGCGCTCGCACGTTGAAGTCAAAATAGGGCCCCAAATAAAGATCCTGGCGAAGGATTTTATCGCATTTCATTGGTGATTATTTCACAACCCAATCTGTTTCCAAATTCCGCAGCCGACTCCTCCTCGCTCATTTTAAGTCGTAATGGACCCCCCAACTCTGCCGTGCCGCGAAAGGCGTAAGGTCCTCGCGGGGCTGAGTGGCCGGTCGGCTACGCCCGGGTGGCCCTGACCCAAGGGCCGGGTCTGCGTGCTTGTACGGCCGGGCCCCGGAACCCCGAGGTGCGCTTGCGCGCGCCAGGCGCCCCGACAAATAAATTGGGCTTACCGGAAGGGCCAAATATCGGGCTCGACCCCTTTCTGCAATTAATCCCGGGCGTAGGACAGTTTGACGATCAGGGATAGGAATTCCCGTCGCAGTATATATATATTCCTTGCAAATACTTGTACTTGTATAAGAAAACCGTCGCAGCCAAAACGATATGTCTCGTGACATCATTTTGATTTTGTATGAGCTTCACTTTCAGACTGCAGTAGTCAGGTCGCACACCAATGAAGCATATAACGAACATGCAGCAAAGAAGCATTTAATGTACCATATTATTTGAATACATCTAGGCACATATTAATAGCATTTGTTGTATTATGTACTTTATGGGTAGAAATAAATTTCCCTGTATGTTTGTTAATATACGTACGTATGTAATATGTATGTATGTCATATGTATACGCCAAATTAATGTTCATTTCCTTAATATACGCGCAACTTACACATATTACATACCTTTTGCATGTGTGATATGTCAGACACAAGTGCGCCTTAAATAGAAGTGTATTATACGTTTAGTATACGTCGTTATTGGTGAAAACGTGGTTGCCCTAGGAACTTATAAAGTACGCATATCAAACATACGAATAAAATAATTTATATTTGTTTATATAGAATGTATGTATATTTTACGTCTATGGCAGGTCAATTTTTTGCCTTAATATACACACAACATACGTTTATTAAATGTGTTTTGCATGTGTAATATCGCAGATATAGGAGTCTATTAAATAGAGATGTATTATACGTTTATTAAACGTATTCAATTGGTGAATATGTGGATGCTCTAGTAACGTATAACATACATATATCAAACATGTGAGTAAAATAATGCATATATACGTACGTAAAACATATGTATGTTTTACGTACGTGTCACGTCAATTTTTCTTCCCTTAATATACACATAACATGCGTACATTATATGTCTTTTGCATGTGTAATATCGCAAAAACAGGAGTCTGTTAGAGATGTATTATACGTTTACTAAACGTATTTAATTGGTGCAAATTTTGATGTTCTAGTAACATTTAATACGTATAATGTACATCTAAAATCCTATAGAATATTTTTGACATTCCGTGAACATATATTATACGTATATTTTTAACTTCTGATTTACTGAAACATCCCGTAGCCATGAAAACATTCTATATTCGTATAATAGAACTTTTGTTCCGTGTGGGCCGAGAGATTAAGTAGTTGAATTCTAATATTTCAAATTGGTTTCATAATGTATTGTATTCTCCTTAATTCCAAATATAAATCTGATTCCTCCCCATGCATTTTAAAAAGTAATATTCAAATGAACATAAAGATTCAATTTTTTTACATGTGAAAGTGAAGAGAACCCAGTGAACACTGTTATATAACTGTTGAGTAAATGTTACGTTTTCGAAACTAACATGTTATGTAGCATAAAAGTAACATGGAAGTTAGATGTTAGTTATTATTTCCCACTCAGTAAGTACATATAACTGTTGGGTAAATATTACGTTTTCGAAACTAACATGTTATGTAGCATAAAAGTAACATGGAAGTTAGATGTTAGTTATTATTTCCCACTCGGTAAGGTAACATGTTATGTAACATGTTATATTAATGTTATAATTTCAGTGACCTTAAAATAATATTCATTTTTCATACATTTAATAAAAAAGCACGCAATTTTATCCAAAATTATATAATTTGTTACTTTTAATTTTTTTTGCTACTTGACAATAGTTAGATATTAAATGACAAACTAGACTTTCAATGAAATTATGTAATGATAAACTATCTGATTTTATTTCAAGACAATTAGGATTTCATTTGATTAGCAATCAATGACTGATAATGTATATGCGCGTACGAATTAAAGTCACATTTTTTCATACGAGTAGTAAACAAAATATGACATATTAATCTTATGACATTTGACAATGAATTATGACAATGACGATGACGATGATATATTAAAATAAATGACAGTCAGCACCAATGTAGTTCCGTTTTGTTACAAATATGTGCTGCATATACACAGTAATGCCAGAACAATAACATAATGTAAGATGAGAGTAACAATGTTATGCTACATTTATGTAGATATGATAGTAACAAATGTTATGTAACCCGTTAGCTCCATGTTACATAACCGTTAAGTTACTGCATTGTAACAAATGTCATGTAACTAGTTAGGTCTATGCTACGTAACTGTTAGGTTATTACATTGTAACAAACGTTATGTTATTACATTGTAACAAACGTTATGTTATTACATTGTAACAAACGTTATGTTATTTGTTAGTTTTACGTTACGTAACTGTTAGGTTTGGGGTTCAGTGGGAAGGTACCATTGGAAAGAATCGTATAAAATTGCCATTGTAATTTACGCATTAATCAGTTACCCCTGTAATGTCAGTATACGGACATAGTTAAAATACTGTGGTAAATAAAACCGCACAATTGCTGAAATTGACCACATGGAATGATAAACGTAACTTTGCCAATAGATACTGTGTCCATGGCGCTGCGCTTGAAAGGTGCAGTAGTGATCAACATTTGAAATGGTAATATTATCTATATGAAGAGGTTATAATGAGTACAATAAGATAGAAGGTTTATCTGGTAGCTGTAACCACAATTACAGTAAAATTTTACACATTGCAAGGTTATTCTAAACTTGCTCATGTAATTGAGGAAATAATGGTTTGGCACCATCAGTTTCGTCAGAACCACCAGATGACCAGACTTCTCGCAGGCGATGCAGACAGCTCGTTTGCATATAAGACCTCTTATTATTCCTTACGTTTATGATACAATGATCCTACCCCTTCTCTAAGGAGAGTAAAAAGGGAGGTTATCCTCGAGAAACCACCCTTTTGAGCATGTAATGATATTTTACTTCTTAATAAAATAATTTAATAAAGTGGAATTGATTTAATTTAGAAGTTACAAATTTATATTCCAAAAAAAGGATTCAAGGCAATTAAATGCACATATTTTTTAAATGAACTGGAAGGAATCAGGCATTCCTATAATGTATTCCTCTGAACGCAATACGAAACAATTTAATACCGATATTTTTTGTCGGACTAGAAGGAATTAAACAAAGCAGAAGTATATTCCTCTTTTCGGAATTGAACAAAAATCAGAGTACAGAAGAGGAATAGAATATTATTGATTCGCAGAAAATATATTCCTGTTGCAGGAATTGAACTTTGAGAGAAAAGTCAGGTATTAAATAGAATAGAAAAATCATCACTTTTACGTTGAAACTGTGAGGCCTTGGATCCTATTTTATTCAAGCCTTTTTTTACCAGGTAGCCGTCGACTGTTGTCTTCGAGGCGGCTCTTGAAGCGGCGAGCGACGACGTGCCCGCGACCTTTTGGAGGTCAACGCTGTTGACGTACCGGACTCGACGTCGATCTAAGGCGTGTTATAAGGTTTCTCGAATATTCTATGATACATTCAACGAATATTCCATATAATATTCGAGATCACATGCCATGCCGTTCAGCTGAGAAAAGATCTTAATGGACCGGAGAAAAATATTTACATATTCGGTGCATAATAATTGATTTCAGGACACGCAGTAAAAGAATTTACAGTAATAACAAGAAATTTTACTTTCCGCAATAAACGCGAACACTTGGAAATAGGTCAGCAACATTCTTGTCCAGAAACATTCTTATTAAATTGATAACAAGAAACGATTACTTCACTGAGGCAACACAAATTCTATTTATAGTTGTAGCATTCTTTCCCAGTAACAACAAATGGTAAGCGCTCATTAATTCGAGTCGGGACAATATTTGTTTGGCTGTTGCAACAATTCATTTAATAATTTAGCAAGCATGTTTTTTAAGAGCGCTTTCCAATAGTTACATCTATGGTTCGATACAATTGCAAACATTTTTGTTATATGTGCGATTACTCTTACAGTGAAAGCAAAACTTTATTGGCGATATAGTTCTTTGCTGAAGGTCCAAATTGTCTATTTTTCCGTGCAATTTTGAGACCGCATTAACATAATATAACTGAAATTATGATCGAAAAGGATTATCACGGGTACATATACGTATTTGGCGAGGTTTCTTTTGCACCTGATGAAGGTATATTATTCCAGCTGAACAATGATTCAGGTAACAAATGACAAAGACTGACCAGTTCTTTATCAATATGTGGGAGTTGTATTGCTCCTCACGTTGCATGTGTGCCGGCAGAGATAATGCTTATTTTCCTACTCTTTTTTGACATCACTAATAATATTAATGCAATAACTGTTATGTTTAGACATGTTCGTTTCAGAAACCATGTTTATTGTTTTTATTACTTATTCAAACGTTCTCTCTACTTATTAACGATTCCGATAGCTAAATGACGTAATTGATTTATCACACTGAAATGCTGCATTTGTTTTAAAATGTAACTTCTTATGGTGCAGTACTTACGCATAAGAATACATTGAGAGAAAAATGTAGTTAAATAAACTACTTTCTAACTAATTTACATAGTTAAAAAGGGCTGAGGTACTTTTTAAAGTAAAAAAAACTTTTTTTCCGTTTTAGGGAATCTAGTAACAGTTACTATATTTTTTTACTATTTGGAAGTAGTAAAATGAACTGTTTTACGTTTACTACACTTTTCTAGTAAGAATAACGAAAAATGTTACTATTTATATGGTAAAGTTTCATTTCGTTATTGTCAACATAAATGGATTCATAAATGTTACATGCCCAGATAATATTTTTCACTGCTGTGAATAGTTTTGTTAATCAATAAATCAATTTCTAAAAATAATTTACTTGGTGATTATGAAACATTTATTGAACTTATTATGTTTGATCTGTCTGTATTCTTGCATGCCTTCGCGTTAATTAACGATAAAGTAGTATCTTACATACGAACGAGCAATCCGTATCATTTGCGAGACAGTCTCGCCATCTATCGGTATTGTCGATACTAATTTGAGCAAAGTTTTTAGTAATATTCAGTACAGATTGGAAGGTGACAACCAAATCGCAATCGTAAACCATTATACTAATAATAATGTTGTATTTGGAAGTAGTATAAATAACATGCTTTCCATGAGAGTTGACAATATTTAAGGTGAAGTCAAACCCCCCTCAAATTAGTTGACTCGAATAAGACACTATTTATAAGCATATTGAATAAAAATAAAAATAACTATGCCCTAAAACAAGCAGTACAGAATGCGTAAAGGCATTTCATGAAAGAATAATTAATGATATCTAATAATTTTCCTCGAAATTGAAATCAATCAGACATCAGTAATTAATCAAATTGGATGGAGAACAACGCAATGTTCGAAAGAAGATTTCAAAATCAGGGACTATAAATATAATGCAAGTGAACTGCACGAGAAAGATCTCTTAAATGTACAATATTTTGTTGTCTAGTCTTGCAATTATAATCGACATTTTTGAACATTTAATTATTTTTTTAAGTACACTGCAAATTTAGAACGTTGAAAACGGACATGGTTGGACCCGCGATATACCTCATTTATTCCATTTAGTTGCGAATATTTTCAAATGCATATATCTCTGAATTAACTTCCAACAACTTCGGCAATCTCTGGTGCATTTGCGTCAGATTTGCATCTATTGTTCTTGGAAAGAAAATGCGTTTCTGCAACTTCGTCCTTCGTTCTTTCAATATATGCAGCCGCGCGTAGAACCAACGGGCTAGTACTTACCGAAACTACTTGACTCAACTTCGGGATACGAAAATTATAAACAACCAAATATACCGCAGTATCTCTGTCTGCAGAAATGAGTGCAGCATTATTGACTTTGTTATTGTGTGCCGTTGCTAAAGCAACGGAAGAACAACCTTCGGCGACGCCGGTTCAAGTAGAAACTCCCTCGGGATCTGTTATTGGATCATGTTCGGAAGCAAAAGATGGTCAGGGATTACAGGATGAGACGGTCAGCAGTGTTTGTGCTTTCCAAGGTCTTAGGTACGCGCAACCACCTGTCGGCGAGTACAGATTTCAGGTGAGTTATCGTGTAACAATTGTACGATTCCCTAGTAGCATAGAATAATTTCTTTGTAATCTTTGCTAAATATCTCAAGCGACAGATTTTTTAAGATTTCTTGTAGATTTCATTCGAAGATGTATGAAATATTTGTTGAAAATCTCAATGACATATTTAGTTTCAATCATTTATAAACGTATAGAGAAATTATATTTTTTAACTTACTAACATAATAAAAATACATTTCTTACTTCAGGACTATTATCGGACACGTCATTTGGTATCAAAAAACACGAGTTTTTGTAATATTTTCGTTCCGCTATTTCATTATGGGAACAAAACGTGTGATTTTGATTTGAAATATTTTTAAAACGTTTATAATGTATTCGGCAGATAATTTTTAAAAAATACTTGTATTAAAACGAAACGAAATGTTTTGTATGTCTGGTATAGAAATGTTATGAAAACACGTGGAGGTAATATTATATAAATATTATAGAGATAATATTCTAAAGTAAACGTTTTGCAAATATTTCAAATGTCTGGTAAATATTTGCAAAATGTACGATATTCGTTAAATATATAGAAAATATAGGATAAATATTTTGATAAAAATAATGATGTATTGTTTGTACGTAAGTTAAACATGCAACGAGTCCTAGATTTTTTTTAATGATATAAAGTTAATATTTTTATTTAATAAAGAAGTGGTTACATAATATTAACATTATATTATTGGTAATGCGTCTTACTGTACGCTTTTCTTAAAATTAGTGGGTATTAAAAAATAAACAATTTGAATGTAGCAGTACTCTTACGATGAAGTGCTTATTTTGCTGATATTCAATTTTCTAATAATCTAATAATCGGATGTTAGAGTTTAAAAGGCGTTTAAAAAATTAGGATGCTTATATTGTTTGGAAACTTTCTTCTGAAGTACAACATTGTATCAATGATGCGTGTATGTACCTATTTTTAAAATTTTAAAAATATTTCAAACGGTTCACTAGTAAAAATGCATCTTAACAATTTTCAAAACTGTTTTTCAATTTACAAATTCCGCTTTATTTTTCTTACTACACATCGTTTTGAATGGCAGTAAAATTATTTACAAGTAAAACTTTACTTTTAAGTTATACCTTCTCAATTATTTAACAATATATTTCATTTATGTTAGTAAATTATTTTCAATGCAATGTTGAATGCATACTACACCGTTTAAAATAGAAAAATACTAAAATACTGTCAGATTTGTATTCCTAATTCAATTATAGTTTAGAAGATAGAATAGGTGAATCTTATTTCTAAATGTTTCTCACTCTTGCAATACTCGTTGCCTCTCACTAATGTTTTTCGAGTGAGGAGGAGCGGGATTTGAGCGAGTGAGCCTGTTACAGTGAAACACCGAAATCTGAATAATGTCGACTTTCACCGGTGAATGTCAACATTCACATAGTCGCTTCGTGTATGTCCGAAATATTTGCTGAATACCCTTATTTCTGACTTACACCGGTAAATGTTGACATTCACCGGTGTGTGATTGTCGACACACACTGGAGAGGGTCCGAATGTACAACAATGTAATGAAATATTCGATCTTTCACCGACGTATTTGGTATGTGTTGATATTCACCGGTGAAAGTCGACATTCTCCAATTTCGGTCATTCACGGTAACAAGCCTATCAAACCCATCGTTACCCGGACTATGGGTAGTTTCCCTTCTGGTCCCAATCTCCAATCTTGGAATTTCTCTCTCGCACCCTGCCAGGACAGAAGCGCGGGACGAGCCCAGTGAACACTGTTATATAACTGTTGGGTAAATGTTACGTTTTCGAAACTAACATGTTATGCAGCATAAAAGTAACATGGAAGTTAGATGTTAGATATTATTTCCCACTCAGTAAGATAACGTGTTTTGTAACATGTTATATTAATGTTATAATTTCACCTTAATATTACCTTAAAATAATGTTAATTTTTCATACATTTAATTAAAAAAATCACGCAATTTTATCCAAAATTATATAATTTTTTATTTTTTATTATTTTTTGGTACTTGGCAATAGTTAGTTATTAAATGACAGATCGGACTTTCAATGAAATTATGTAATGATAAACTATCTGATTTTACTTAGAGACTATTATGATTTCATTCGACTAGCAAACAACGACTGATAATGTATATGCGCGTATGAATTAAAGTGACATTTGTTCATACGAGTAGTAAACAAAATATGACATATATTAATCTTATGACATTTGACGATGAATTATGACAATGATGATGACGACGATGTAATAAAATAGGTGACAGCCAACAATACAGTTCTATTTCGTTACAAATATGTGCTGCATATATACAGTAATATCAGGACAGTAACAAATGTTATGTAACCTGTTACCTCCATGTTACATAACTGTTAAGTTACTGCATTGTAACAAATGTCATGTAACTAGTTAGCTCTATGCTACGTAACTGTTAGGTTATTACATTGTAACAAACGTTATGTTATTTGTTAGTTTTAAGTTACGTAAATGTTTGGTTTTTACATTGTAACAAACGTTATGTTATTTGTTAGTTTTAAGTTACGTAACTTTTAGGTTTGGTGTTAAGTGGGAGGAGAGGCGACAAACGCTTATTTATGTTTGAATCAAGATATCGAAGGGTTTGCGTTGAATTAAATATAAAAATATGGGTAACAGATAACATAGTAGAATAATATGCTTAGGTTTCTAATGGTGTCAAATTTATTATCCCAATTAGTATAATTAATATTATTTAAGAAATAATATATTTTTGATGGCTATAAATGGACTTACGCCACTTTCAAAGTCAATGAAATGACGTTTTCGATTCTTAAGAAAGCACAAATCCATAGGAAAAGTAAATTTTCCTTGAAATAAAAATAAATGTATACACTTTTATGTTATAAAATCAAAAAAATATTCAACTCATATTCTTTGTTAAATAATTTTTACGTTAAAATTGATATTGTTTTATTAATTATTATTCAGTCTTCTCCAGTTTGGGTATGCGGGGGGGATTTAAAATAACTATGATGTGCAGGTGTTATATAGTGTATAAATTCATTAAGTCCTTGTATTTTAGGTTTGTGAGTGGTTTCTGAGTTTTTTTGTAGAGTGGTGCCAACTTGATATTATTAAAGTTTTTCGGTCTTCCCCGTTGCGGTGATAAATCCAATGTTTTGAATGGTGCATCCTCGTTAGTTGTCGTTTTGTAGAATAACTTATGTGGATCGCTTCTCAAAAATCTCATCTAACATATTTTGAACCAATTTACTTTTTCACTGTCAGTTTTTATTTTTACATTGAAATTCATACTCGAAGATTTACAAGTTTTCTCTTGGGATATTTTAATATATTCAATATTCTTATAGTTTTTTGCAATTTAATTTGTTATAAACAAATTATTAACAAATTGCTGAAAATTACAATGGCATATCCGGAGACCTGTATGAATCCGTTAGCGGATCGAAAGTGAAATTTGAAATTAAATTGTTTATAACAAATTCATTGCACATTGATAATTCAACTGCTATTTCGATAATTAAACATAAAGCTGTGATCTCATAATTTTATTGCATATTTTCCATATCTATTTGATGCTCTCACAATGGGACTTACGCCACTTTCAAAATAAACTTTTTCATCACTTCATTAACCCAGCAAATTTTCGTGTTACAAAATCTTAATGATTTTAAATATATTAGTAACAAGTTGCTTCGGAATGAAAAGATTATGTAAAAATGTAACTATAAAGGTAGCTAACTCGATATCTTTTGAAAAATGGACTTACGCCACTTTCAAAATATACGGCTCATATATAATAGTTCACCTAATAACAATAGTTTTCCGGGCAAATACGTAAAAATAATTTGAATTTAATAAAAGTATATCAAAAATGATGTAAATAAAATAATTGTCTTAATTAACTCAACAACATTACTCTTTAACGCGCCTTTGATACATATTTTCTGAAGCCTTTAGTTATGAAGCGTCACTGTAGTGGCCCCCTTAATTCCCATGTATTCAAAGCAACAAATGAAAATCGTGATTATATAAAATATTATCACTCCGCAGCTGGGCTATTCGTACAGATGGTATATCTCTACGTCCGACTCCGTCGTAGGTAAAGAGTAAATTGCATACCTGTAAAGAAACAATTGGCGAGAGGCTGATGAGCTCGGTCCTGATGCTCTTGGCCGCCGAGGCTTCCTCGACGGCTTCTTTCTTCCCGGTCAGGGCGACGAGCGGTAGCGCGCGCGCGAGCGCGACCTCCGAGAGGTCGCCGATGTTGACACTCCGGCCTAGCGACCGGAGCCTCGCTACGCGATACAGAAATTTGGCGAGCCCTCGATCATCTCGCCAAGTATTCATTCCGAATATTTGCGAGTGCTCGAGAGTACCCCTGGGAACTCAAAAAAACGAATGGATGACCCCTTACAGGAAATTGGGAAGAGTTCCCGCGGATCGCTAAATTAGGCTGCAACAAAATACTAAACCTAAATTGGTTATTAATTAGGCATGCTTTCCCTCTCCCTCGGGTCGGTGACCGTCGGACCTCGGACCCTGCAACTAAAGAATGCAAAAAAAAAATATTGGCCGAAATTTGGGGCCGCCGTGGGGTGGCAAAAATATACCACGTCACAATATATATATGTCAGTAACGGGACGTGCCAGCTCATGTTACACTTGAGTATTCAAAGTGATACTAGCATCAAAAAGGGTATAGATGAATTTCAATTTATCGACCTCGATAAAATTTATCAGCGTCTTTCATACCATCTTAACCTTGCGACCTATGCCATTCCCTGGGCGCCACCAGAAGCAAGTGCCAGCTGGAACCCCAACAAACCGTCAGCAGCAGGTCAACATGGCCACTTAGTGTCCAGTTACCTGTCGATCTATAGGAAATATTAATAGTTTACTAAAGAGCTTCTAAATTTAGTTAAAATAACCAATCACTCACTCGCCTTCATTAGTTTACCAACCGGACATGATCTTACCGTGACAAGCCCCAATTATGCTGAATGAACAGCCACTTGTCAAATCAGAGCCGCCGTATCTTAACAATCGTTGAATAATGACTCAGCATCATCACTCATGGGTTCTTAAAGAGTTGAAGGGCCATGATGTATGATTTAACCCATGCCAATTACTTGAAACATAAAAAGGGATGAGTGGACGACAGAAAGAACGTTCACTCGAAAAGTCCAAGGCACTCTGTCTAGACCATCCATCCAGACCACCGTGCCATTAAGGCACCACCTGGAAAAAGTATCAATTCTATTAATTACCCAGCAAAATGGGGAACGAATTATAAAATGTATACCTTAAATCTCTGACACTTCTTCGGAACATCGGAGGAAGGGTGACGATTCACTTCCACGATGCATTGATGGCATGGGCACTGATTCCATTGCATTCAAGAGTGGCCCCCCAGGGCTCAGGAAAATCTGTATCAGTATAAAGAGATTAATAAGATAAAAGAAAAACAAATAAGAAAATTACACTTATCATGTATACATAAAAGAGCCGGAAAATTTTCCCATCCTTGGGTCACCTTGAGTCCCGCGCCGATCTGTAGAGCATAGTTCGCGTCATCTCCAAGCGCACGGCACCCCCTGGAAAGTATAATTAATCCTTTCCACGCGAGAGGTGACTCTCAGTCACCACTTGGTCCGATGCAGCAACTCAAGAGGTGACTCTCGGTCACCATTTAGTTTGATGCGGAAACCCGATCGGCAACAATGTATATACCAGGTGTATAAGCTTAAATCCGCTGTTTGCTCATAGATTGCGTTAATGAGCATATTAAGTTACTATAGATACGCCATACTTTTGTTTTGTATGAGTTTGACATCTGCCAACAGTAATCAGTGCACATCATCAGCAATTTCATACAACAACATACATTATTCCTTTGGTAATCATGTCTAGTTTTTGCCAGAAAAAGAGCATATGCGGAAGCTCTGCTTTTCTACTTCAATTTGAAGAAATCGGCTGCTGAATCGCATTGAATGCTTGTGGAGGTCTATGGCGACAGTGCTTAATCGGAAACAACGTGCAGAGATTGGTTTCGTCGATTCAAAGATGGCAATTTTGACCTGAGCGACAAGAAGCGTGAAGATCGGCCAAGGAAGATTGAGGACCATCAATTGCAGGCTCTTTTGGACGAGGACGATACCCAATCGTAAAAAATGCTTGCCGAGCAATTGGATGTTACTCAACCAGCCATTTCCATGCGCCTACGTGCTATGGGAAAGGTTGAAAAGATCGGAAAATGGGTACCGCATGATTTGACCGATAGGTAGATGGAGCGACGTCAAAACACATGCGAAGTCTTGCTCGCCAGACAAAAAAGGAAGTCGATCCTTTATCAGATTGTAACGCGATGAAAAGTGGATATTTTTCGAGAATCCTAAACGCAAGAAATCGTGGATTGATCCCGGCCAACCATCAAAATCGTCCGCAAGACCAAATCGCTTCGGACGTTAAACGATGCTGTGGGTTTGGTGGGATCAGCAGGGTATCGTCCACTATGAGCTGTTGAAACCTGGTGAAACTGTCAACGCCCATAGCTACCACCAATAACTAATCAAATTGCCCCGTGCTCTGCGTGAAACAAGGCCGGATTATCAGCAAAGACATGACAGACTGATTTTCCTCCAAGACAACTGACCATCGCACGCGTCAAAAATGGTCCGAAACTACTTGGAGGCACTCATCTGGGGGGTGCTACCCCGTGCCGTTTATTCACCAGACCTGGCCCCTTCTGGCTCCCACCTGTTTTCGTCGATGGGCCACGCGCTCGCTGAGCAACACTTCGATTCTTACGAAGACGTCCGACAATAACTTGATGAGTGGTTTGCCTCGAAAGAGAAGAAATTTTTTTCGCGTGGTATCCACAAATTGCCCGAGAGATGGGACAAATGTACAGCTAGCGAGGGCCAATACTTTGAATAAATTATTTTTTCACTTTTCATGAAAAAAAAACATGTGTTTTTCTGACTGAAAAACAGCGGATTTAAGCTTATACACTTGGTATATATTAATATTAGGAAAGAAACTCTAAGCAGCGCGTCTCGTGCTCCAAAACGCTGAAGCACACTCCTTCACATCTAGGAACACTCCGATTTAGAATAACAAAGCCCGCTCTGAAGGGCTCGCTCTCTAACCAGCGAAGCTTTGAACGTCTGAACTCGATCTACGAATTCAACTGTCTTAATTCTATAACCTGCGTGCGAGGCACCTGTATCTCTGGGTGAATAACCCCCTAAGTCGACGAGTCTACAATTCATTCCTGTAAACCACGAGCCATCTGCAATAAAGTATCTTTATTACTTTACTCGACGAGGTCTTTGGCTGGTTTCAACCATCTGGAAGCGAGTCTCTAAACGACCCACGAGGCCCGGCCCGATCGATGTCTTCAGGCAACCGTTATCGCTGCTCCTGAGCAAATGTTCCCGGACCTAATAGATGCCGGTTCATTAACGCCTGAAGCATTTCGCCAGTTAACACAACCGCATTGCGCGCACCGAGTCATATCGAAATCCAGATGATACCATACTCGACGGGCACGACAGCAGCTTTAGTTCGAGTCGTCGTTGGACCCCGCAATCACGCGCCTTCACGAAATATCGAAAAATATCCGGCTACGGGTGTGCGACCTGATTGTGCACGGCCACCGCCATTTCATTCAGCCATAGAGTTGCACCGAAGCTACACGCTCGCACGCGCTGTCAGTATCGGCCGTTCGACCGTATAGTTTAATCACGTGCTAGAATGGCCAACAGACAATATGGACGTTACCTAGCACATCTTCAGCATCCTGAGGCCCCTGTCGAGCGTTTAGAGCACCCTTGCAGACTTAATATCCAAAAATGATTAATTACTACATGTTTTTCCATAATGAATAATGCATTTAAAGGGGTTCTCTAAACTCTGAACTCTGTACACTTCATCGATGATTACCTCGCGGACCTACTGCCCTCTTCGGCCGCGAAATTCGTATTTGAAATAAGAACAATAAACTATTTTCGATTTCCTATTTTAAATATATTTTGAATCTATTTCCATTTGAAATTAAATACTTTCAGAGAAATGAGAATGTTAGGAAAAAATCGATCAGAATGATACATGTTCTATCAATTGATTCAACTCTTGAAAAAGATACACAATACGCATAACTGGAAATAGCCACTTTCGCAAAAACTAAAGAAATTAAATTATTTACTTGAATTTTAAATACAAATACAAGTCATAAAATTACGTGTCCGAATAAAGCATGGACAATGAAGGGTTAACGTTATGAGTAGAAGGCACAGTATCTTCAAGACGACAGTTCTCGCTGAGGAATCAATTCTTCTTTCTCTGTTCCAATTACTTCATCGCGGTCGTTGCAAAATGACAATCCGCTATCCGAGCCGCGGATTGAAGGGGCGACAAAGTTCGAGGGTGAACGACTCTAAGCGAGAACGCCGTCGGGAGACATAAGACCCACGAGAGAGCAACGGAGAACACCGCGCCCTCAGGGACGAGACCGTAGCCCGGGGTAGAAAGAGAGTCTTCCTTACCGGCGTGGAAACAATGACAATAATCTGCTCATCGGAAAACTGATATAGAGAACGTCACAGCAGGAGGTGGAAGGCTCGAGACTGGTGTTCTGAGACCGGTAGTGGAAGCCCGGGGCCTTTGCGACCCGTAGGAGTAAGAGGGATCGTCTCGTCTAGGACCCTCGAGCCCCGAGCCGGCCACGACGAAAGGAAGCCTATTCCTGGTCAGGGCCCGAAACCCGGCCGCATAAGTCTGTCCTTCAATTTATAAGGATAGCGCATCAAATAGTCTATCTCACTCGGACGCACGACCTCTAGGGTGGATATAGAGACACAAGTATGAAGTCCAATTATCCCACCGACCCTCCGTCCTCGTGCTACCGCCGAAATTGAGTGTCGATGGATTCGATTGCTATTCGGATGACATCGTTTTTGGGTGAAATTCCGAAAAACGCATGCCTCTGAGTAATTTGGAACTTCTAATGCTGACGTATCTTGAAGAGACTAACTTTCTTCATTGAGCTCCTGTAGTCGCAGGTGCGAAAAAAATTCACCGGCGCCTGGGCAGCCCGAAAATCATCTGAAAAAGACATCGATTCTTCACAAAAGCTTCAAACTCTGTATCTCCTCTGAAGTAAATCGCAACCACACGCTCAAGAGATCAATTTGAAGAGAACAATCTTCGTCGTCGAGATTCTGTGCTTGCAATTGCGAAAAAATTCACCGGAGGGCATGGCAGCCCGAAAACCGGCTGAAAAAGTCATGGAACCCTCACAAAAGCCTCATACCCTGTATTTGCTATCGCAATTGCGCGAGCCCCCACCAGAAATGTGTTGCGCTGCCACTGAGGGGTAGCAGGTGGCAAGTACGTTAGCCGTCCGCATCCTCCATCGGGGGGGCAGCACAGGACGCGATCATGCGACCCTGCCCGTGAGCAATCTCCCAACTCATCTCTGTACGGCATTGGAACGATTCTTCGACATGTGCCATCCATGATTATAATTATAATCTTATAATAGGAGCATACAACGAGATATGCGTCGGTTAACGGATTCCTTGCTGTTGCTTGCTCAGCGTGAGGCAGTCCGCAGTGTCGCAAGCAGTTATAATTTTAAACTTAATACTAACGAGGTAAATATAAAAACATTGGATCGCATAGATCACTGTGAGGCACTCGTGTTCGGAGCTATAATACGTCGACTTCGTTATTATTGTTCGCTTGCTAAAATAGAACACTGATCTAAACTGTCTTGTTCTATTTTAGTAATAGCATTTCCCTATAACTGAACCGAAATTGATCTCTACGATCGATTTAGAGTAGCTCGAAAAGCTCGCTGCAAATTCTCGAACACTTCGGTTTCTTCCGTTCCAAATTTTAACAGGACGTCTTTTTTGATAAGATCGTACAACGGTTTCGCCGCTATCGAAAAGTTTGGTAAAAAATGACTGAAATAAATCGCTAAACCAACGAATCCGTGAATCTTTTACGTCCTTCGCGAAACCGGGTAGTTTATAACAGACTTGACATCTTCCTTTCTGGGGAGCATACCGTTAACACTAAACCTACCGAAAATGTATAACCCCATTACCAAGAGCATTGAAAAACGGTAATTTGTTCCTGCTAGGTGGTGGTACGTTTAGTGTTAATTTAGTAGCTTAAATATATAATCTCCCTGCATGCAAAGAAATATTTGCTCAGCAGAAATTATAGCCGGTGCTTTCTGGCCGTCTCGAATACTTCCTGAAGAACTTCATATGCTTTTCGCGGGTATCCGTGACTACTAATCTGTCATCAAGATACTCTAGGACCTTGTCCTTGCGAACAAAATACATTCTGCCGTCAAATCGACGAGGTGTTTCTATGCGAAGCTGCCAAATCACCCCCTTGCAGGATTAGATTTGTAGGGTAATTTTATCCTTTAAAATCATTGTATAGCAGATATAAAAAATACACGTTCCTTAGAATTATATGAACTTTAAATGTACATAAGTAGAACAAAATCGGAGGGGGGCACCAAAATATCTATACTCTTAAGAAAGAAAACGTTTTTAACTTTTTTCGTCTTCATATTTTGATGATTATTTTTTATTTTTAGCAAGCTGTTCCTGTTTACCCTTGGATGAACGTTTTTGATGCAACTAAACAAGGACCATCGTGTTTTGATCATACTGGAACAAGTTCTTCGGAAGATTGTCTGCGACTAAACATTTACACAACGGAAGTAAACTTATAAATATATAAATACAGATCATTTTATGAAAGCATATTTTTGAAATATTGTTTTAACGAATGGATAAATCGAACTTCATAATTCTTTCATTGTTACAGCCACCTCCAGGGAGCCTTATTATGAGTCAAACTGCATATGTTGAGGTAGACAAATGCTTTTCAGTTATTACAATTAAAAAGTTCACTAGCCGTCATTTTATGAAAAAATGTTTCCAAGAAATTACTTGAACACGTTGACTGCCCAAACAAATGACGAGTGTACAATCGCGAGGCGGTTGCCGGTCACTGATGACCACCGTGTCAGTTAACGTGTTAACAGTGGAAATTCATCCTTTTAATACATTCATTGTTTCAGCAGCCTTCAGGGAACATTGTCTTGAGTCAAAATATATATGCAAGAGTAAGCAAATCTTTTGCAGTTTAAAATAAAATGATTAAATAATCGTTATTTAATCGACGTATATTTATAAAAATTGCAATATTAAGTGAATCATTCTGTCATTGTTACAGGAACCTCCTGGGAACCATGCAACAAATCAACATGTATATGCCCAGGTAGGCAAATATTTTTCGATAATAGTAATTAGAAATGTCGACTCTTTCTAGGCGTCATGCCGAGAATTATTTTTTAAAGATTACATTAATGAGTGGATAAATGGAGGCAAAGTTGGTTCTTTAATACCCGGTGTAAAACCCTGCAATACGAGGCCTAATCTTACAGGCGCATTAGCTGAAAGAGGAGATACGAGAAGATGTGAAGGATAGATTTCTTCAATGCTGATTAGTTAAGGCGAAGTGAAACACCCTTCTAATCAGTCGATTCAAATACAACACTTTTTATGAAGGGTATTAGACCAAACTGTCCGAAACATTGACACATAATTCCTGATCATCTAAGAATTGTCCTGACACATTCAAAATTTGGATTTTTCAAACAAAAATTTCAACTCAGCCCAGACCAGAACCAAAATGGCGTCGAGCTCTCATATTTCGATCAATATACAATTATCGAAGGCTCTGATATGAGAACCGGAAGGGTCAGGACAATTTTACGACAATTTAGAACACTCCGGTAATCGATAAACTCGCATTTGAACGGGATAAAGGCAAAAAAAGTGTTGTATGCGCTTCTATGCCAAAACGATGGGAATACGAGGTCTCGGAGTGAAAATTTAATTGACCTGGAGATCACAGATGGCGCAGGGGCTCCCTCTGCAGTCAATTAGGGCCCCAGAAAGCGTGAATCCAGAGAATTTCTGATGTTTTACTTCGATTTCTTTATAATTATTGTACGAAAACGACAGGTGGAGTATGCCATTTAGTATAATACCCAATATAATTAGACACAAATGTGATCATAAAACCGAACGTCAGCATCGTAGGTATTTAGAAAAATCTTTTTTGCCGACGTCGATCAAGTTCCTCGACTTGTTTCACGTCACCTTAAGGAAACAGCGAATGAAAAGAGGAATTTCTCATCTAGAGGTGAAAAAAAGCTCGTAGAAAGATGACGACCGCGACGATGACGACTGAATACGTTGAACGAGCAAAACCTGACGTCCCACGCCCAAACTTGAGGCGTTGAACTTAGTGGTATTTTATGCCTAGCCGATTTTCTTCATTCTGTGATATGTTATAGTACATGAAAAAACATTAGAGACGTATTTTTTTATACGTGTTAACTCGGCGATTTAAGGAGTGAAATGGACCCGCAAAGTTCACGCCCTAAAAACGTTTTTTTGTTATATCTCAAGAATTATTGGGAATTTTGTAACGAGATGAACGTCATATTATTCGCCATGTATAGACGATATTATAGGCTATCATTTTACCCCAAAGGATTACATCCTTTAAATTTTATAAAACAAGATAGCCATTTGTCGACAATATTTTCGATGTAAAAGATACAAAATTATGTCGATTTGAATCTAACCGATTCTGTTAGACAGAGCACAAAGAAACAAAATTTACGTCTCGGAATTTTTGCAAGAAACTCACTACATGGGCTAATTATTACTTAATATTTCTTATCGTCTTATAGTGATTCAAATGACTTCATCTCGATGTAGTCTTCACATCTCCATTTTAGAATGCTTAAGGTGAGAATTTGGTACTTTCCTTGTACGTAACGCTAGGTAGTCGTACAATGGGGTGCCTTGGATTTAAGGTTTTTATGGATTTATTAGTTTTTGGTTGTTTGAAACTCGGAAATGATATATAAATGTTATATGATATATGATACATGATGCATGACGCATAATGCATGATATATGATATATCATATATATAGGAAATCCAAGAGTTATTTAAAGTGAATTGAATCGTGGGGGAAAAGAAACATAAATCGTTCGGTTCGACGTTTAAATAAATTGCTACGACCATAGTGAAGCAATAAAGAAACGCGAAAGGAAGTTGCTTTCGACATTAACGTTGAAATACTGGGAATTTGAGAATTTTTATTGCTAAATGCGTGAAGTAGGATTCGTCGTGCCATATGTACACGTATCCGCGGAATATTCATCGAATACATTCGTCGAAAAGATAATTTTCATAATTAACACCTTTTATGATTGAAATTGATTCAGAAGTGGATTTTCATTATACAATTTAATTATGGTGAAGAAGACAGGAGTATGTAAAGCATGTTTCTAAAAACTTCACACCCTCACAATACTGCTTGTCTCTTAAGGGGAATTTACATGTTCCCAGTAACTCGTACGAGTCACTAAAGGTGAATTTACTCGGTGCCAGTAACTCGCACGAGTCACTAAAACCGAGTGCTTTATAAGATAGTAGCATTTACACAGTCTTCTAGTACTTGCTTAGCAGTAAGCAGGAAGTCATGTGCTAATACCCAAGGATGTCGAAAGGGCGACGCAATTTTAAACATTTTTCGAACGAAATGATTAAACGGTATTTGAACGTGTTGGGCGAAAAAATGTACTCAATTCTGTATTCCCTATTCTTGTCCTGCTATAGTTCTGAATTCCAGAGGCATTCTTCCCCTCGATACAATTCAACGAATGTCAACGTGGGGTCTTATGTCCACCTTTGGGGCATTTCAACCCAAAATTCAACAGAAAATTGCACAAAACTGTTTCAGTTTGCTATTGAAATTTGCAAGTCGCCCTAGAATAACACGTCTATGCGTGTCTGGTATACAAGACAGTAGAGTGAAACACTTAGTGGGGGTTATAATTCGCGCCAGTAAATAGGATTGCGTTCTGTTCACTCGACTCGCATTGGCACGTGAGCGAGTACTCCACTCCAGTACTGGAATAGCAGTTTACCAGTAGACGAGTAATACTCGGTTATAGTTTAGTTTTAGTTACTCGCACCGTGTAAATTTCCCTTTACTTATGTCTTTCGAGCGAGGAGGAGCGTGCACTGCACGGGCGAGCGTGGCAACTCAATCGTTACTCGCAGTCTGGCCAACTTACGAACTGTTGCCATCCGCTTACCCACCCATCCTTTCTCCTCCCCCCTTATTCTCCTCCCCATCGCTCTCTCTTTCCTCTCCCCACATCCTACACCGGCGACCCTCGCCCCTCTTCTGCCCCTTTCCTGCCTCTCTATCCCTCTCGCTACTTCTTTCCCCCTCTCTTTCCCTCATAACGTACCATATGAACCATCGAAGCACATGCTTTCGACTTGATCGCCTGTGAGCCTATGACTCTTTATGCCAATTTTACATTGGATGTAATAAGATCCGCTTTGCCTTCTTGGTACACAATATACTATTAGTTATTATAATAGAAAGTATGAAACCACAATTTTATCGACAATGATTTTATAAAGATTACTTTAGCCAGGTGATAAATGCACGTTTGAGTTAATAAACACTTTTTAAATTTGATCATTGTTGCAGCAGCCGCCAAATAGCTCTACGACAAATGAAATTGCAGATGCGCAGGTAAGTTAATATTTTTCAGTTATGTGTATTAAAAATGTCAACCAGTTGTTTTATCAAAAAAAAATATTTCCCGAACAGTACTTTAAACAACGGATAGATAGAGTTTTGTAATTTCGTTGTTGTTGCAGAAGTCTCAAGAGAATTGTATCGCGTATCGAAACGTATACGAACGGGTAGATAAATAGTTTAAAAAATATCTTAACACATTGTTGACCGGCTACGAGTTAACTCGTACCGGAACGATTAGCGTTGTCAAATTGACGGTCAACAATGTGTTAATACTACTAAGGTGACATCACCTTTTTTAAAGGTTTTATGAATGTTACATGTATATATAATTATACAGGGTGTAACAGAATTGGCTCGGTTTATCCGATGTTATCCTTGAAAAAAAGGAGTCGAAAAGTCTTGTACTATTTTTTCTTACACTACATTAATTTCCTGCAATAAATAATTCAAGCAAAGCCAATCAATTGCGTTGCCCAACAGATCGCATAGTGGAGAGGACGCCGAAAAGGTTTCGTTCGGCTGTCTGCGGAGTAGCAGCCTTACAGGCGTCCTCTTCCCTATACGATCCGCAGGAGAACGCAATTGATTGGTTGTGCTTCAATTAGTTATTGCAGGAAATTTCTGCACTGTAGAAAAAAATAGTATTGGACTTTTCGACTCCCTTCTCAACAAGGATAGCACCGTATAAACCGCGCCTACCAGTTCTGTTACACCTTGTATTATATATATGTGTATGTATTGTATGTATGTATGTATGTATGTATGTATGTACATATACTTGTACATACATACATATATACACACATGCAGGTGTATATATATAATGGTCCTTTCATATCAACTTAATATTTTCTAATGATTACCATAATCAGTTGATAAATTCAAATTTTATGCTTTCATCATTGTTGCAGAAACCTCTAGATAACAGAAGTCAAATTGCAGATAAAGAGGTACATCAGTATTTTTCAGTTATTTTAATTAGAAACATTACCAAATGAGGAGTCACCTTATAAAAAAAAAGTGTTCAAATAGTATATTACTGTTTGAGTAAATGCTATTTATTAACTTCGTCACTATTGCAGTCGTCTCCAGATGGCAGACCACGTCAAGAGACACATGCGCAAGTACATAAATATTCTTTAGTTACCTTAATGATTATTATCTGCCCCAGGAAAAATAGATATAAAATTAACGAAATCAGGAGGTAATTTGCGCAAGAAAATCTTATTCCCTTAGTTTCTTTTTAACATAGAAAGTAATTTCATGAAAGTCCTCATGTATAGAGTGTCGGGACAATTTTTTTTACTGGGGGTCAAAGGTCACGAGAATATGTTTTTTATAAGTACTTAAAAAATATATGCACCTACGAGAGAATGCCCGGATTAGACGATAAGGAGCACTACATTTTCTATAACACTAAGATCGCCTTCAATCTTGTTGTTAACTCAACCTCTGATACAAATAAATATGTATTACGTAGAAAGTTTACATACAAAAGCACTTGAATAATATTATAATGCAAAGTACACAAATCACGATTACATATCTACTTTTTTGCCCAATCGGGGTTGACAGATGATTTTTATGTATTTATGTGTGAGTTTGAAAATGTTACTACTCATTCATGTTCCGATTTATAATTACGTATAATTAACTGTCATTTAATCCTTCGCGAACGCATGCCTGTACAAAGTCGCCCCAAAAGATCCAGATAGTTTTTAGTTATTATAATAAAGGTAAAGTAAAACCCGCCGGGAAACGTAATCATCGTTGGTATACACAGAGAAAAATAAGAGACTTCATGTTCCAGAAGCCTATCTGTTGGTCATTTTCATTCTCAATACATATAAAAACTGTCCCATTAATTAAGTCAGCTTTACTTATTTATATGTACAGTAAGCAGAAACATTTCTGCAAGAGTTTTTTGTAATTACAGGAGAAAATATCTATAAACATTACAGATTCAGTTTATTCAGTTTATATATTGGTGGTAATTGGTGAGGAGCGGGAAGGAGAAAGAAGGGGGGAGGGGGTTGTGATACTTCTTTTCTTCCTGTACAGTGTAATGTGGCATTTTGTGGGTATGCCCGTCACAAAAGGTGGCCCCGTAAGAAAGGACAGGACCAGAAAAATCTTGTTTGTCGAAATCTCATCGCGGATATTCGAATCGATTTGATCGAAACATCTAGAAGTCGTAACGATTTTCCGAGTCACCTAAATATCAGGTTAACAGTTCGGTCAAAAAAAAAAAGTGATACGTGTATTGTACGCGTGAACCGGATCGAGCCGGCTCGCGCGAACGATTAGAATCAGGTGAGGTCTGAGGTAGCTCCTCGCCTCTCGCCTGGTACCGCATGACCCGTCACCGACACCGAGGACCGCGAAAAAGACCGCCAGGATCGGGCCCCCACGACGAGAAGGGGCGCATAGAGCGCACCAGTAAGAAGGCACGAGAAGAGGGCATCCGGCCATTCCGTCCACCCATCAAAGGGCCTCGAGGGCTCTGCCAGGGCCACCGAGCTCGAGTCAGGCGCAGGCATCCAGCTCTCCGAAGGAAGGACTCTCCGGCACTTTAGAGCAAATCGGTACAACAGGGGGAGACTCCACTACAAGTCTCGGTCTTGATAGCCACCGACCAACCGCCCACTCGAAGGCGGTGGGAGATCGCCGGAGGAGAAGCCACCCGAGTAGACCTGGAGTCGATGAGGACGCAGTGGCGACTTCACCACATCCAGAGCACCCAGGAGGAAAATTTTGGTGAGGACACCTTCGAGGGCCTGGCAGGGGTCCCCAAGACAGCTACCCTGGACGTGTGAGTGCGGCGCGCGCCGCTAAGCCACCCCACTGTGGCTCCGTTCACCTAGAAATTTCGAACTTTGAGTAAATTCGCAAAAATAATTGGGTCGCGACTCACCACCTTCCGAAAACGGCCAAAAAGCTCGCGCCATCCTGGCCTATGATCTGATCTATTTAAGGGAGACCAGAGCACGACCGGTTCTTATTCTTCTCGAGTTTCCTCAGTGCCCGAGTGTGTTTGCTTCCTGGATTCGATCTTGCGCCGATACCGAAGTATTTGTGCGTCCGTGCTCGACGAGTGTCCCAAGAAGCCGCTTTGCAACGAACGGGGAGCCGCAGCTAACCGTCTTCCAGTACAGGCGAGCAATCAGAACTTTATTTAGTAAAGTATCCGAAACCTCCTCCTTCTCTCTCGCGCCGTGCGAGAAGCCCTCCGCTGAGTCACGTATGCGCCTTCCCGCGCTAAGTACTGCGACGGGAATTGCTTATCCCTAGTCGGCAAACCGTCATACGCCCAGGGATATAGTACGAGACAGGGGTCGAGCCCGATCCTCGGCCCTTCCGGGAGTCCGATTTATTTAGGGCGCTAGGTGCGCAAGCGCACCTCGGGATCCCGGTACCCGGCAGCGCGAGCACGCCGACTTTGTCCGACGACGGGACCTTCCCCTGGGCATATCCGACCGGCTACCCAGCCCCGCGAGGACCTTAGGCCCTTCGCTGCACGGAAGAGCTGGGGGGTTCGTACTCCGAGAAACGTGAGCGAGGAGAAGTCGATTCGGGATTCGATAACCGGGGTAGAGAAAGTAACGAGAAACAGAACTGCGATAGATCCTCCCTTCGGGAGATTTATTTCGCCTGAGCCCTACACGGTAGCGCGTTACAAAATCTACGGAACGTTACGCCAAGTCGATACGGGAAAAAAACTTAATTGGGAAAATCGAAACTTAACGGGACCAATGGAAAAAATTAGGGCGCGCGATTACAGAAACGAATTCCCCGGTGGGGATTCGTACAGGGTACAACACCCTAGCGGACGGACCTTTACTGTGCCCCCAGGGCCCCGATAAAAGCCCGGTGCCTTCAGTAATTGCGCAAAAGGGATTCGGCACCGGCTCCCGATACGGCCCTACACCTCCCACCCACTCCGACCGGCACACTGGGAGCCTAAAACGGCATTTCTATTCAATTCCGGGAGTATGTGATAAACGGTACGGAGCGCGATACATTCGAGCGGGTGGGAGTCTCCGCCCGTCGGAAAATTACATTAAAAAGCCCGACGCACTTTCCGCGGCTCGGAAACGGCCCTTCGATAAAGGCGAAAGTTCTCCCAAAACACTCGGGAGGCACGCACGGAAATAACGACCTCACAATGATATTCGGCCGGTTGGACACGTAATGGCGGCGATCGCGGCGCGGTATCGGCTCACGGTTTTAGGGGAACGATAGCGGTCAAAGAGGTCCCCTGGGCAGGCTCGGACTCACCGGTAAGATGTCCGCTACGCCCGGGACACTCCTGGCTCAGCGGCTTCGCCTGGGCGTGACGGGACGGCGCCCTTCGAGAGATGCGGTAAGGCGCCTAGCGGAACGGGAAGAGCTGATGGAAGTGTGTCCTCGCTGATGGGAGTTTGTCCTCGCTGACGATCCCTCTGGCAATGCCGGATGCGCCGGAAGATCCTACATTCCGGCTCCGGTGTCCTCCTGGCGGGCCTAGCGGAACCTCTTACCGGGCCCCGACCTGCCATCTCGCCTAGTTTATATTAGGTCATTAGGCCGCCTAATTAGGGCGGCCGCCGACTGATGGCAGCAGAACCTCCGAATTCTGGGCCCCACGCGCTATCCGTGAGCCTGTAAAGAGGATCTCTACGCGCGCACTATGCGACCGGCACCGGCGCGACGTAGAATCTATCGCAGATTTTAAATTCTTATAAAAAAAACATAATGCTTATTCTAATGATTGCCAGAGGGACTCCTCCCCGCTCCGGTCTTAAGCGTCCTTGTGACGAGCAAATATTTTTGCTACATCACAGTACATGTCGCGTAGGCGACTTTCGTTTACGTTCTCGAGGAGTCCCGTGGCGAAACCTTATTCATTTTGTGTCGCATAGGCGACTACTTTCCTCCCGTGTTGCGTAGACGACTGACCCTTCTTTCGTGTCGCATAAGTGATTCTGCCCTCTCGTGTCGCGTAAGCGACTGGCCTTGTCAATTTAGTGTCGCGAGTACAACGGTTGAGTCGCGTGTTGTAATTTCCGATAGAGACAGAGGAGGAGGTCGCGTTTAGTAAAATTCAGGCTTTTTCGTATATTGTAGCACGGAGGGCCAGAAGAAGAAGCTGCGATCCGGTAGAGTACTGATCACATGAGAGAGGTTATTAGTTTAGAGTGTCCGGGAAAAATTTAATAAGTTTTGCATTGAGTCGGTTTGGGTTAGATTTCGTAAGGCCGCCCTTGAGTACGTTTGCGTAGGTTTTCCGAAGCCCAATCACATTTGTAGCGATTTTTCGGCAGCTAAGACATTCCGTGCGAATCGATCTATCCATGTCTAGTGAATTCGGGGTGAATCGATTTTTCTGCGCCCAGGAAATTCTACGGGTGTCGATTGCCCGCGTTCTTTGGATTCCGCAGGCGTCGAGTTTTCCACGTTACCTGGATTCCGTCGTCGAGGACCTCGGCGTTATCGAGGGTGTCGGAGTCGAATTGGAATTCCGACAGCCGAACCCGATGGCGTTGATTCAAGCTTGTCTTGCCATTGAGTCCGTTAAGTCCATTCCAGACCAACCCGTTGAGTGGGTTGAGGTTGTTTCAAACTATGTCCTTAAGTCCGTCAAGCTCGCCTACAGTCAGTCCGTTGAGTCTGTCTTTTGTACCGTTTCTGTCCTGCGTTCGATGTCAGTGAGTAAGCCGTCGAAGCGGCGTTTGTATTAATTTTTTATTTTGTTTTTATATAATACCATACTGTATTTTAATTTTGATAAAAACGTTTTAATTCTTAAAAAAAAATTCTTGAAAAGCCGTAATTTTTGGGTGATTCAAAATGGTGTAACCCCTTAATATTATTATATTTAAACAAGGTAACCATTCATTGTAGAGTGACCAACAATCGTTCCGATTACTCTTCCTTAGGTGCTCACAAATCATGTACTAATGTTTACTTTTTTGAGGTGGGTTTTACTTGACCTTAGTACTGTTATTCTATCATTATATTGATTAAATAGGAATTAACATTTAAATCAATGATTGCAGACGCATCCAGATTCTGACAAGAATAAAAATTCCGGAATACCAATATTGGTGTATTTCCCACCGGATCGTTACTACTCAGACTCTGATCGGGAGTATGTAGAAGGACCTTTGAATTTGTTGAGACCGGACATTATCTTAGTTACTGTCAGTTACCGTGTTCAGGCACTGGGTATGTTTAACACTAAATAGAAATAAAAATTACTTATTCAAATAAACAAAAAATTTTAAAAACGCCCGTTCTCTTTCAATAAATATGGGGAAAATAACATATAAAGTTACACGTAGAAATCATGAATAGGATATGCAAGGAAAATATTTCGCATTATAAATTGAGCCGCTCAGTGCACACATCGACTAACTCCACTTTTTGAAAAATCTTAAATTTAGGGGTCAAAGCACTTGGTATAGTCATCACTTTTTATATTTATAATATCTTTCCTGATTAATAGAGATTAACACCATTAAACGGCAAAATTTTTTTGGGCATTGAATAATAAGTAATTTATTTCAGAAGCCATTTTGATTAACTCCGTACTCTAATGTAAATCGTAGACGAATACCTGGCAGCATAGTATTATTGGATTATCTGTTGCGGCCGTACATCGACGCTTATTTTTTGAAACAGCCGAAGATGCTTTCCCCCTTTCAACAATATGAGTAATAAAATCGCATCAGCAAACAGATAGAAAGAAGTGCAATGCAGACAGTAGTTAGTATAACAGTGATCTCTCACGCTGAATGTTACCGTATACTTCACCAATATTACACGGCATTACTCCCTGATTGTTTTTAAAGAACTAAATATTATACCGTTATAATCAAGATGAGCGAAACTAATAACAATGTGGATGTGGAAAGCAGCGATGATTCTTCAATACGATTTATCAGCAGAAAGTCTGGGGCAAGAAGACGTTTATCGTGTTTCTCGGATTCATCTGATTGCAACGGTACAAATTCCCCAACAAACACATCGATTGGGAGGAAAAGAAGTCGTAATCCTGATAAATGGGCACGAAATTTACAAAAGCATAACGGAACAAAAGGTTTGGCATACAGGAATAGGGGAGGAAATTTAATACCTGCAAAAATATTTGTCGATATAAAATGCAGACGATTATTTTTTGGCTATTCTTTCTTATTAATTTTATATACCGTTAGATGAAAACTATAACTGTATTTATGTACTCTACATTATATATTTGAAGTTATATTATAATAGGAATTTTAAAAAAGAATCTACATTACTTCATCGCATTTCTCAACTTTTTGTTTTATGGAGTTAATCAATGTGTGCACTGAGCGGCTCAATTGTTAGTTGCATGAAAATTCAAGAGTGGACAAGTAATTGCGTTTGCTTCAGTACGCATTGCAGTAAACAATTATGATTTCGTCGGAAATTCAATTATTATACTTTTGTGCTTCGTAAATTGGTGTTTGCGGACATCAAATTGAACGGACTCTATCTAATAATTTTAATAACTCTTCGACAAAAGCACGATGTACAAAGAAATAATGGTAAGGTAAAATTGTTCACGACTTGTAATATCAATTTATGCTCAATATTTTACTTGACACGACCAACTTGGTATAGTTAAATTTGTCGTATATATTGTGCAACATTAATTCTTGGGACATTTATCTGAAAATGCCATTTCTTCGTTATTTTTATTTTCCACTAAATGGTAAATATATACGTATAAGTTTGACTTGTTTTAGGTTTCATCAGTACGGGTGATTCGGCAGCACCTGGTAATCTCGGTTTGAAGGATCAAGTCGAGGCACTCAGGTGGATTAGAAAAAATATAGCAGCTTTCGGTGGTGATCCAAATAGTGTTACCATTGCTGGTTATTCGAATAGCGCTCGAGATGTGATACTTCACATGCTTTCGCCGTTGTCTAAAGGGCTTTTCCACAAGGTCATTGCAATGAATGGCGCACCGACATTCCCAGAACCTCTTCCTACACATCAGAGAGATATCGCGGAAGAACAAGCAGAACTCTTGAACTGCCCTACTGATACCAGTAGCAACATGATACGTTGCTTGAAAACTAGGGCCATTGATGACTTCGAAAGAACTTTATCTAAGTTAAAGGTAATCACAATTAAACTTTAATTTAATTCTCATGAAATGATTCATAAAAATTGGCAACATTTTTCTCAAGTAAAAATAAACGATACGCAATATTGTTAAGTTTTATCATATATATAATATTAACGTTAGGTTATTTACAACATTATAAACCATAACATTTTCCATGTAGTATTTATTAGAATCGGGTTGGTTATTAATATGTATTTGAAGTCAAGATCGGGAAGTCTATTAATCTTAATTATATCAAGTAAGAACATCTTATACACCTGTTCTTACGATTAATTGTTATACTAATGATTAGAAAAAAATTGAGAACCAAAAGTGCTCTTCATTTCTATTGTTTATATAATGGTATAAGGTAAAGATTTAATGACATTGAAACAAAATTTTAACAAATGCTGTGGACAATATGAGCTTAAATGACTTCTTTTTTTCAAGAAACTGTGTTAAATAAATACTCGAAAAATGTTATTAACTCTTTGGCTGCCACGGTGGTCCCATGGGACCGGCGCTTGTCTTTTCATTTGGGCCATGGTGTTCACCGGTGACCATCATGAATTTGTTTCTAAAATCATTCATTTTGAGACAAATGCTCTGGAATAAAAATTAATGAATTATGCAAATATGTATATAACCTTATAAATTAAAAAGTGGGCTACTCAATAATAACAAATGTTTATTTAATATATAAAATATTTAATCTTCTTTTTTAGCCAAAAACAAAGTAAGGTTCTAAATAAAACAGAATTTTTTCATGTACGTACTTTCAGTAACTTAAAAATTCTCGCAAATTATTTTATGAATCAGTATAGTTCGTGTTTATGAAAAATTATATTTTTCAATGAAATGTATTAAAACAGGGTCAACAATAGTGACCAATAAAAAGCTATTTTAGGTAATTTAACAATACCCATCCATATAATGAGGCCAAAAAAACGCATGATCGCTTGCTTATTAGTCGGTTTCAATTTATTCACACGACTAGATTTAAATTTCGATATGTTTTTTTGTGCAGCATATTTATTCGTTTCGGGGAAATCATTGGAAACATCTGATCCATGATAAATAAAAAATATAAATCTTGCACTTAATTGCAGAAATATGGTACGCTCGTAGATGATCCAGAAAATGTCATTACGTTTGCTATTTTCCCGGTAGGATTTGACCATTCCATGTTATTATTTTCACCTTCATTTTCACTCTCACTGTAAGATTCAATGCGGTAACACCTTCTTTTCTGCGGTAATTACTGTAAATCTTCAGAGGAATTGCTTGAAGACTATTCTATAGGTGATATCGATGGTGTACACTTACAAGGAAGGTATCCCAGGTCGATCTCTCCGATTTCATTTCTTTTATATGTTATAGTAGACTAAAAACTAAGCGACATGTTTTTTTTTTATCTGCCATTAAACACTAAGGGGGTGAAACCAGCATCCAAAGTAAGGCATGTCAAGGAAGCGATTTGGCAGTTTCACCCACAAGAACAATATTTTTTAACCAATCCATCTGGAAAAGCTTTCTCATAACGAAAAAGGTGAAATATAATTTTCTCAATTGAAAAAAACAATTAAGGGATGAGCCATCCCTCACAAGCCTTACTTTGGATGGTGGTTTCACCTCCTTAAAGTATTTAATGTCATATAAAAACAAATACGTGTCGCTTAGTTTTTAGTCTATTATAACATATTATAAAAGAAATCAAATCGCAGAGATCGACCTGGGATACCTTATAAAAGAAACGTGCTATTGGCAAGATTGTACCATTATCATAATATATTTCGCAGTTCTTTGCCATTATACAATTTTTAATATGAAATTTATATTATGGCCCACTGGCGTAAGTTCAAAAAGTCGCGTGGCAGCAAAAGGGTTAATCGTAAAACATAAATAGGACACGTATGAATGAAATCACAAACGACGTTATGATTTCATATTTTACACAAGTTTCGCTTATTTGCTTGTGTTAGACTTTTTTATATTAAATTAAATTAAAAGTAAGAGCATTTGAAGAAATCAAATCTTATTTCACTATCTATCATATTTCAAATTGGATACTTTCATATGATACAATTTTTACGGTTTTAACTCGAAGTAACTAATTGTAAGTATTATCGTTATCATTTATAATGATATAAGTAGCTGATTTAAGTAGCGTGACTGTGAGTGGTCAACTTTAAACATTAATAATTTGCCAAATATTTACTTTATGTAGAAAGTGGTCAAAGAACTTCCAAATGGAAATATCGTTAACTCCCATCAGTTTAAAAGATTATTATTACTTTTGGAATACCCTATACATCATGACGCTGTTTGCGTCTACTTTCATTAAATACATGTACATCAGTATCTCCTATAAATTATAATTTATCATTTATATAATAAAGAGGAAACAAAGTAAGTATGAGTCTTTTTGGTACTCAATTCTTTTTCTAATTACTGCTGAAAGAATAAATCATGACGAGAAACATACCTACGAAATATTTGTGATGAACACTGTCGGTTATTAAATAAAGCATAATTAATTATTCGCTTATTATTTTAGAGAAAATACTATGATCCATTTTTAACGTGGAGTCCCGTTGTGGAGCCTGTAATAAATGGTGTAGAGCGATTCCTTACGGCACAACCTTATGATTTATTGAGAGAAGGAAACTTTCATCAAGTACCTCTTATTGTCGGATTTACTAAGTACGAATGTGGTAGAATCCTCGCTGGTAAATTTCCTGTGGAATTTTAATAGGATTAGGATAGAATATTTAAAAAAATTGTTGTATTGTTTACGGAAATAATGAATGTGCCAATCAAACAGGAATCATCGATGAATACAACAATAGCACCGATTTGGTTTTGTCCTACATGAATGAGAATTGGAAAAGAATCGCAGCATCAATTTTGCAATATGAAGGAACGGAGTACTGTGATGAAATTGGTGATCAGCTTCGAGAATACTATTTTCAAGAATATCCTATTAATGATAAAACCGCTGATGCCCTCGCAAATGTAAGTCCAGATACAATAATTGCAAGAAGTTTGATTTTCACTTAACATAATTAAATTAATTTTTATTTGATATATTCTTATGTTTCAGTTCTATCTAGACAGCATAGTTGCATACCCAGTGTATCGTCTAGTGGATCTGGTATCAGCAGCTTCCTGTGAACCCGTATACTATTACCAAATCGAATATAAACAACCGGTTACTGTTTATGCAGTACAAGAACATACTGCAGCATCAGCAGGTAAGTTAACCAACAGAAATATTCTTGAAATAAAACTTCTTATGCGGCGCCCGAGCCTCGACTATTTGAGGAGTAAAATGTTGGAAAAGATGAGATGTAACGAAAAAGCGTTACGCATTGGAATATATCCCCTCTCTCTTTCCCGCATACCAAGTCTGTGACGTCATGTACGTGTGTGGTATATGGTGTGTCGACGTGCGTTGTCATAGCGACGTGTCGACGTAGCGCTATCCATACTAACACGAGCGATTTTTAAAAATTTAGATTTAATATATTACGCAGGATGCCCTAAGTTGCTTAAAATCCAAAGCTAAAAACTCTAATGAAAGCGGCACCCGTTAAGAAATTTAATCGACGTCGGTAAAAAAGATTCTTCTAATGACTTACGTTATCGCTGTGTCATTTACATTAAGTATTGTACTGAATGCCATAATCCATTTGCCGTTTCTGTACAAAATTTATGAAGAAATCAAAGTAAAACTCAAAAAATCCCATGGATTCGTGATTATTGATACTTCAATTAACTGCAGAGTACCATCTGTAGCATTCAGGGCTAACAATTTTTTCTCTCGGTGACCTCGTGTAACTTTTGTCTTGGCATAGAAGCTCATAAGACGCTTTTTTGCCTTTATCATGTTCAAATTTGCGCTTTCCGATTACAAAAGTGTTTTACATTGTTATACGACGATTCTAACAATTTCATTTTTCACGGCAGAGCATTCGAGATTTAGATATTGATCGAAATACGAAAGAACCACGCCAATTTCTTCCCAGTCTAGGTTAAGTAGAAAAATGTTGAAAATTCGAAGGCCGTATATCAAGAAACGGTTTGCGGCAACTCAGTGATCTGCAGGGTCAAGAACTGGTACTTACGGTTTATACAGCGCTATCCTTTTCGAAAAAGGAGGTGAGAAATCCTGTACTATTTTTTCCTACGGTGCATAAATTTCCTGTAATAACTAATTGAAGCACAGCCAGGGGGTCGACACTCCTTATGGGAGAGGTGTAACGCTAAAGTTAGTTCACCTACTCCTAGCAAAGACTGCGCTGGTGTGGTGACTTTTCAGTCTAATAGAAAGAGAAGAACAGAGAAAAAATTGTCTAACCAATAGCAAGAGACTCCAGGAGGCGCAGCGTAGATGCGCATAAAAATAGTCGGGACAAGTGAACCAAAGTGAACCTAACCTCGATTAGTGGCAATATTTTTACAAATTTCGATTACCTCGGGTATTAAATCGCGAACGTGAGTTTGTGAGTAAAAGTGTAAATCAAGAACAGTTTGTGGTTTCTTACTATAATAATTGTAATAATTAAACGGATTAAATGCGATCTATAGATCGCATTTAATTCATGAAAGTAATTATAACAAAAATTAAATTTGTATAGAATTTGTATATTTATACATTCATAATAATTAATATTTTTATCTTAATAAATATGTTACTTTTTAATTAATGTTTAATGTAATTATTTCAGTTCTTACAGTGATTTAAAACAGGCGTTGCGCCACTGACACTTTTGTAACTTCTTTTATGTTTAATATACTGTTTTCTTACATTTGCGTGTCAGTTTAAGCAACGTCTGTTTTGATCATTGCAAGTACTTTTTAAATCCCGAAAATATCCCTTCGTTTAATAAATGAATTTGAATAGCCCGCCAAATATTTTAGTTCGCGAAGAAGGTTTACTCCAACCGAAGATGGCGGTAGTGCATAAAGCGTTACACCCCAATACATGGCAGTGTCGACCCCCTGAGCACAGCTAATCAATCGCGTTCCCCAACGGATCGCATAGTGGAGAGGACGCCGGGAAGGCTGCTACTCCGCAGACAGCCGAACGCAACCTTCCGTTGGGAAACGCGACTGATTGGCTGTACTTCAATTAGTTAATACAGGAAATTTTTGCACTGTAGGAAAAAATAGTACAAGACTTTTCGACTCCTTTTTCAACAAGGATAGCGCTGTATAAAACGTGACTACCAGTTCTGTTACATCCTACATATACTAACTGGATAGCTAATAACCCTAGCAGTATAGAATAATTGTAAAATAACTTTTTGTAATCATGCTAAAAAATCTAGGTGACAGATTTATTAAGATGTTTTATACATTTCATTTGAAGATATCTAAAATATTGATTAAAAATCTCGATGACATTTAGTTTTAATAATTTATAAGTATATATAAAATTGATATTTTTTATTTTAAGAACATATAACAAAGTTTGTTCTTTATTTGGCGATTAATATTTGCAACTCATTATTGGTGAGCATTCAACGACTTGCGGAAAGATATCTGAAATGCATCTTCGAGATTTGAAGTCGCATCCTTTTGGTGGCAGTTTAGTCGCTGTCTATTGATCTATCTGACTGATGAGTACAACCTATTCTTCTAATCAGGTATACACGGTACTCGAACGTATATCAGGTACTCAGGTATATCAACGATACTCGAAATTCATAACGAACATTTGGCGGCTGCATCGATATTGTGCGATTGTAGATGTATAAATAGATAAATTGATATGTCTTTCTTCTAAATTACAGAATGTAAGAGAGAAACTAGTAGACTTTTTATTGATAAATCAATAATAATTTGCTTTAACATTGCAATATATTTATATTGTCGACTTACATCTTATATACCTGATTAGAAGTGTAGACAGTACATATGTTTCAGATAGATCAATGGACAATGCACTACCCCCGGTAAAAAGGCTTGAATACAATAGGATTCAATGTCTCACAGTTTGAACATAAAAGTGATGATTTTTCTATTCTATTTAATACCTGATTTTTCTCTCCAGGTCCAATTCCCACAGCAGGATTATATTTTCTGTGAATCAATTATAATCTATTCTCCTTTTGTACTCTGATTTTTGTGCAATTCCGAAAAGAGGAATATATTTCTGCTTTGTTTTAATTCCTTCTAGTCCGGCAAGAAATGTCGATATTAAATTGTTTTGTATTCCGTTCAGAGGAATACATTATAGGAATGCCTAATTCCTTCCAATTCCTTTAAAAAATTTGTACATTCAATTGCCTTGAATTCTTTTTTTGGAATATAAGTTTATAAGTTCAAATTTAAATCAATTCCACTTTATATACCCGAGAGATTAAGTAGTTGAATTCCAATATTTGAGATTGGTTTCAAATGTATTGTTTTCTCCTGAATTCCAAATATAAATTTGATTAAACCTCATGCATTTTAAAAAGTATTTACTAAATAAACATGAAATTTCACATTTTTTATGTGCGAAAGTGAGGAGAAGGTATCATTGGAAAGAATTGTAAAAAATTGCCATTGTAATTTACGCAATAATTAGTTACGCCTTTAATGTCAATACACGGAAAGAAATAATTTTATTATAATTACTATAGCGACATGGTCAAAGTACTGTGGTAAATGAAACCGCACAAATAGTGAAATTGACCACATAGAATGATAAACGTAACCTTGCCAATAGGTACTGTGTCCATGGCGCTGGGCTTAAAAGGTGCAGTAGTAATCAACATTTCAAATGGTAATATTAACTTTATGAACAGCTTATAATAACTATAATAAGATACAAGGTTTATCTGGTAGCTGTAACCACAATTATGGTAAGACTTTACATATTGCAAGGTTACTCTAAACTTGCTTATGTAATTACGGAAACAATGGTTTGGCACCATTAGTTTCGACAGAACCACCAGATGGCCAAACTTCTCACAGGCGATGCAGACAGCTCGTTTGCATATAAGACCTGTTATTATTCCTTGCATTTATGTTATAATGACCCTACCCCTTCTCGAAGGAGAGGGAAAAGGGAAGTTATCATCGAGAAAGCATCCCTTTGAGCATCAAATATTATTTTACTACTTAAGGTAGAAATATATGAGGACACTGACAGGAACTTAAGTATAACGTACGTAATCATAAAAATCGAATTTTTTTCGTTTTTTTCTTTTTTTCCGTGTAAATAAAAAAATTTGTTTCAATTCCACAAAGAGTATTGAGATTCATATTCCTTTGCCTATTCCTATTCTCGTATTTTTGAATTCCTTTGAATCCCATTCCTCTCTATTTTTCAAAGTGAATTGATAGGAATTAGATTTTGCTTTTTTCTTTTATCGCCAATGGAATGAAGGGCAGTGGAAAAATCAGGTATTCACTGGAATTAAAATGTTTAATTCCAATGAATTCCAGCCTTCTTACCGGGCCACTACCAAGAGGACCCGAGTTCAAATCCCGATGATGCATTTCGGATATTTTTCCGCAAATAAAGTCGTTGAATGCTTACTAATAATGAGTTGCAAATATTAATCGCCAAATAATGAACAAATCTTTGTTATATGTTGATAAAATAAAAAATATCATTTTTATATATACTTACAAATTATTAAAACTAAATATGTCAGTGAGATTTTAAACAAATATTTTACATATCTTCAAATGAAAATCTACAAGATATCTTAAGAAAATCTGTCGCTGGAGATATTAGTAAAGAATACAAAAAAATATGTAGAAATTATTCTGTGCTACTAGGGGGCGGATCTCTGGAGTTCACTAGGCGATCACGACTCGCGTGTTATCACTTCAGTATCATAAATATTGTAATGGCCGAAAAGGGTGAAGATCGCAGATTGGTTCGGGTGGTCAACGTCAGTTAGAAGAATTGCTTTTTACCGACGTGATTAATTTCTTCAGCGGTTTTCACATCACCTTAATTTATCACAACATTTTTTAAGAAAAACAGGAATTTTCCTCAAATATCAGCAATTATCTCTCCTTATTTTGTGTTTTTCTGTTGATTTAAAAAAATTCATAATTATTCATTATAAATTAATTATTATCAAACAAATTTCTTTTTTAAATCTTGAAGTGAGGCAATGAATCAATTAAGATTGACTTGGTTTCCAATAAATTTCTAAATTCTTCATCGCTACTGAGCTCATTCAGAATAAACTTGTTCAGCAAAGGATTCATACAGAAAACCGCTGAAATGTAACAAATGAGTTTTGATTTTAGCTACAGTTTTATGTGTCGTATGAAACTTTTCACAAACATTAAATACACCAGGTAAAAAAAAACACATTAATTTCCTAAAAGTCGAATAAATATCTCCTCATTTAAGTACTTCACAGTGTCGAATGACCAAGCAAAATTGACCGAAGTTTATCCGTGCCCGATTTGAACGTTTCTAAATGTTTGAAAGTGAAACTTCTTATGGCGTGGTAGTGTACGTGTAAGTGTGCATGCGATGAAACGGATCTGTTTCAGAAAGTTAAACTTTCTGAAACAGTTAAGGGGATGTGAAAGTGACATCCGAGAGGTCAACTGTTCATGAAGCTTTTCTCCGAACTGGGTGTACCAAATCGTTTCAAACCTCACAACGTGAGCATAGAGGCTATAAGGAAGGTCTTGACACTCGTAAATTTCATTTTTTTTTTTAATTTGTTTATATATTTTTTAAAATTATGTATAAAAATAAAGTTTCACGAGTGTCAGGACCTTCCTTGAAGTCTACACATTCACGTTGTAATGTTTAAAACGATTCGGTACACTGTTACGTCTGGGAGAGAAGAAATGAATTGATTATTTTTATGAAATAGATAAAGATGATTTTATTTTACTCTAGGGTTACAACAATTGGCTTGGAGTTTCTGGGGTCCCCTGGTACCAACGCCTGGGCGTTATCGCCGTTAGTTTCGGGAATGTCTATAGGGATAAGTTTAGAGGGGAAACCAGGCAAAGATCCGGTTTTCTTTTTATATTGGAGGATAATAGGAGTTAGATGAAGAGGGGAAGCTAGACTAAGCCCCGCGCCCTCTTATATGAAAAGGATAGTAGGAATCAGATACAGAGGGGAAGCTAGACCAATCCCCGCGCCCTCTTATATTAAGGAGATAGTAGGAGTTAGATATAGAGGGGAAGCTAGACCAAGCCCCGCGCCCTCTCATATCAAGGAGATAGTAAGAGTTAGATATAGAGGGGAAGATAGACCAAGCCCCGCGCCCTCTTATATCAAAGGAATAGTAGGAATTGGATATTGTTGTTGTTTCTCCTTTCAAAAGGGTGAAGAAAAGAAAAAGTTCGTATAAAGGTCAATGATTGATTTATTAAAACATAGGAAAATATGGTACCTTGAATAATGAGAAGACTGGTTTTCTTCGTCGCTCGTACTTGTAAAGAAACTGAAACTCTGTGAAACGTTCGTCGTCTATCGATAAACTGTCACTGAACTGGACCAAAACTGAACTAAACTGAACTGAACTAAACTGAGGGTGCATAGGTGCGTCCCTTTTTATACTGTACCTAAACTGCATTGTCTCAAAATTTTAGTAGAGGGAGGACACTGCCCTCAACTTAACATTATCCACTTCTATGAGTTTTCTTACTTGTGTTAACAATGCAGGTTCGAAGCCCTAAGTTGGGCTACCACTGGCCCGGGCTATCGTTGTCCTAGAGGATTATGAACAAGGGATTCTCGTTCTTATCACCTTTCGCATGGTGACGGTTACCTATTTTGAGCACGTTGCTAACACGTGTTCGGTAGAAAATTGACAGACGAGCGAGGACGATATAACACGATATTAGTAAAATAGTATTTGAGAAAAGTAATTACGACGCTTAACATATTTAATATATGTAGTTGGAGGGGTGACGTTACGTGGGACGTAACAACACCCAGTACGGAGAAAAGTTTCATAAACGAGACCTTTTTGACCCCACTTTCACATCACTTTACCCGAGCACTGCGGAACGAGGAATATCCGTACATTAATCGTATATAAATGTTTATTGAACGTATGTAAGATATATATATGAACTTTATTTGAGATAATTTCAAGGGCTAGATGTTCCGACATGGTACGTACTATATATATATCGTCGATATCTACAATAGATGGTCTATAGATATACATATGTATTCGTAAAGAAAATTAAATTCATAACACTTTTTGAGCAGAGTCTGTTTGAGAACTTGTTCATTACAGCTATGCAGACAAATCCTGCTGTTTTTGACAAAGAAAAATTCTTTTGCAATTGTCGGGATTTGAACCCAAGACTCACAGGTAGGAAGCAGGAACACTGACCATGATGTTACCAAAGCCTATGAAGGAATTAATATTTTTCGGACTTATGAAGACCGCTCCGGTATTTCTCGATCGGTGCTAAAGATACTTATTGCATCTTGTTGTAAACTTATTCTTAAAAAAAAACTAAATAAAATATTGGAATAATCATTTTCATCTACAACTGACATAGATATTTATATATATATATCCTTTAGATATTTTGTTAGGTGGATAATAGACGATATACATTGGCTATACCTATAGACCTAATTTAGACGATTAATTTACGAATATTCCACTTCAAGGGTTGCCTGGGTAATTACTCTTTAAGTACAGTCATCGTTGTGTTCCAGTATTACCACAGTTTGCATAAACGTTTTCGTTAATATTAATGCGTTATTCTCTTAATTAATTATTTATATTTAAAGCGAAATAAAAATAATAAAAATAAAAAATTGTAATAACTATGCACAGGAAAAGCAGTATCGAACTCTTGTTGCCAAACAATAATTAAGAATAATTATTAATATGTAATAATTTTCTTGAACTTAAACATTTCACTTCCAACACGCCCCTAGTAGCACAGAATAATTTCTAAATATTTTTTTGTAATCTTTGCTAATATCTCCAGCGACAAATTTTTTGAAATGTCTCGTAGATTTCATTTAAAGATATCTGAAATATTTGTAGAAAATCTCAATCACAATTAATTTTAATAATTTAGAAACATGTATCTAAATTATATTTTTAATTTACAAACATATAATAAAAATACATACGTATCAGGAAACTCGGTAGAGTTTCGCGCCAAATACATTTTTTACTTTACGATTTTTATCGAACACTTCGTTTGGTATCGAAAGACACGAGAAAATGTTTGCAATATTTTCGTTCCGACTGTGGGAGCAAATCGTGTGATTTTGATCTTAAATATTTTTAAAACTTTTATAACATATTCGGCAGATAATATTTAAAAAACACTTGTATTAAAATGAAACGAAATGTATTGTACATTTAAAGAAAAGTCTGACGAAAACACATGGAGCTACTACAATACTATTGAAATATTATAAAAATGATATTCTAAAGTAAATTTTTTGCAAGTAATACACATGTTTGGTAAGTATTTACATAACGTACGATGTTTGTTACATTTGTGGAAAATATAAGTGAAATATTTTGTGCTACTAAGGGCGCGGCGATCACGTGCCCATATTTCAATGTTTCATATGCGGAGTGGTATATTATTATGAAAATCCGGTGCCAAAGTAATGTAATGTTACATTTTCGTTACAGCCGTTGCATACCAGGATAATCAGATGGTCATATTTTACGAAAGCCTTTATCAATACGTTCTACTAATAAATATTTATTGTGCTACTAAGGGCGCGGTGGTCACGTGCCCATGTTTCAATGTTTCATATGCGGAGTGGTATATTATTATGAAAATCCGGTGCCAAAGTAATGTAATAATACATTTTTCTTACAGCCGTTGCTTACCAGGATGATCAGATGGTCATATTTTACGAAAGCCTTTATGAATACGTTCTACTAACTCAGGCTACAACGCTATCGGATCAGCGCGTTGCCGTCATGTGGACGAATTTCGCAAAGACTGGAGAACCTGTCCCACAGGACAACGACTCATTCAAGAACGTCGTATGGGATGCATTTACCCCACTTTGCCAACTGTATCTCCACATAACTGACATGCGACATATGAAAAGTCATGACAAGCATGGATTCAATATTTGGGAAAGACTTTTCCCTTGGAAACGTTCGTCCCACAGAAGACATTAATATCCTTTTTGAAAGTTTATCTCGTGAGCTTTAACATTGTTGCTCGCACAATATTGGTGTGTACTGTAATTATAAATGTATTGTATCAGATCCGTGATATGATGTTATATGGCTCGAAATCTTCAGTAAAATAAATCGGGGTTTCAGGAACAACATTAAGCATGTATTTATCTATTCATTTTCACACCTTTTTCCAATTCTGAAATCGTTGGTAACAGTCATGATAATGGTAAAAGCAGGGTTGCAAATAATGTTGTACTTTTAACAATAGAATATAGTTTCATTAGTTATTATTTTCTTAATTAATAATGTTAATGAAATCCATCACTCATTACTTTTGTAATAGGTAATTGAATCATATTCCATTAGCGATTATCTTTTTAATAATTAATGGATTAATTTCCCAATATCCATTAGTTTTTTTACGAGCGATGAATGCATATTTTGCCGTTTCGCAAGGAGAAAACCACAATTCGGTTATAAGATGTTTAAATAACTTAATATTTTAATTAAAGTAATCCTATTGGAAAAGTCTATTTTGCAAAGTTATATCCATATAATGGCGATTAATCGCACAAAAACAATGATATCAGATACTTTTGCCAAATACGTACATACATTGGGTATTACATGCAAAATAAAATTTGATAAAAATATACCCGTAAAATAATAATTGAGCGCAAAGCAGCAATGAACCACTTTTGCTAAACACATATTGTATGTTACATTTAAAACAAAAGATATCTTCGAGATAAAAAAAAATATTTGGCGAGCTTCATCGATTATCCGTCTCGCATATTTATGCAATCGTACTGAATTCGAGATTTTTGAGAGTATAAATATTATTATGGGGCTCGCTAAAATTTTTTATTTTTATGATATATTTTATTTTAATTGTAACATATTATATGTATTTAGCAAGATTGGTTCATTACTGCTGTGCACTCCATTATTACTTTACGGATATATTTTCGCCAAATTTTATTTTGCATATAACACCCAATGTATGTATTTGGGAAAAGTAACTAATTTTATTGTTTTTGTGTCATTGAGGTGAAGTGAAACCCCCTTCAAATGAATCGGTTCAAATACAACACTTTTTTTTTAAGGGTATTGGACCAAACTGTCTAAAACTTTGACACATCATTCCTGATCATCTAAGAACTGTCCTAACACGTTCAAAAATTTGGATTTTTGGAAAAAATTTGTTAACTTATCCCAGACCAGAACCAAAATGGCGTCGAGCTCTCGTATTTCGATCAATATACAATTATCGAAGCCTCTGATATGAGAAACGAGAGGGTCAGAACAATTTTACAACAATTTAGAACACTCTGGTAATCGATAAACTTGCATTTGAACGGGATAAAGGCAAAAAAGTATTGTATGCGCTTCTATGCTAAAACGATGGTAATACGAGGTCTCGGAGTGAAAATTTAATTGACCTGGAAATCACAGATGGCGCAGGGGGTCCCTCTGCAGTCAATTAGGACCCCAGAAAGCATGAATCCAGAGAATTTCTGGAGTTTTACTTCGATTTCTTGATATTTATTGAACGAAACGACAGGTGGAGTATGCCATTTGGTACAATATCCGATATAATTCGACACAGCCGTCAATATAAAAACCAACGTCGGCAACGTAGGCATTTAGAAAAATCTTCTTTATCGACGTCGATCAAGTTCCTCGACGTGTTTCACTTCACCTTAATGTTATATGTTATAATGGAATTAAAAAAAGTAATTTCTGAATTTTTGAAAAAATTACCAATTCACCGAGTCACATAATAAGATTACAAACACGTTGAGTTTGTTGCAAAATCTATTTGAACGCTTCAACCCGGAACACATGAGAAAGTAATATTTTATAAAATCCAATCTCTATATTGAACCTGAAGAAATAGTTACTAGACAACACATGTAGGAGTTTGTCAATAATAACGGAGACGTTTGTAAAAATATCAAAGTTACTGCAATATTTACTCCACTGCGAAGAGTTTTTAAATTATTCTTCGAAATTCCACATGTCATTGAAAATACTCTACACGACTTTAACAGTTTGCAAGAAAATACAGATGAATCACATTTCGTACAAAGTAATTTCGCTATTTTAGGTAAAAATGATTGCAGAGGCAACAGCTTTTTCTTGCCTATGCAGCAAACACCTTTCTGCAAGAAAATCTTGCGGGTTCATTTTCAAGTGATTCATGTTTGCCGAAGCAAGTAAAAATGTGTATCGTAAGTGGGAATTTTTCTCGGCTCGTAATCACCATTCAAATCCGCGATCAAATTCTATGCAACTCGCATCGGCCTTCTCGCGTTACGAGTAGCGTAATTAAAATTGAATGAATGTTTAGTAGTGCGCGCGTTCATTGCACCAAGTTGCGAGTATGCATTACGTTGGCCTGTTCTTCCGGAAGAAGCGACCAATCCGTAATTGCGTGCCAACACGAAGTCCAATGATCTTCGAGGTTTTGAGCATCGACTTCGAGGACAGAAAAGAACAGAGAATGACACCTTTTGGTTCAGAGCCGTTGCAGAATTCAAGATACAAAAGTAGTAGTGTGGTACAAGCTATCGGTGTGAAGAACCGGAACTGAAAGAAGAGTCAAGGCCATCACCGACCGATGAGCTTTCCAAAGAGGGGATACCTGTTATTCCAGACAGGTACCGCTTTGTTCAGTCGCATACGAGCATATCAAGGAAGAGGTACAAGCATAAGAATCATCTACATGAGAATCCGAACGTAGCCGAAAGACAGTAAGTTCGTATTAAATTTCCTTCAATTGTAGTGAAATTTAATCAATCGATATGCTTATACTACAGCTCATATATTTTTGGCGCTGCCACTTGACTGCGATGACGATAACTTATTTAACTACTTTTACATTTATTTATTACTATATTCAATTACTAATTTATTTATTATTCCTTTTACTAGTTTATTAAGCCTTGACGTTTGCTGAAATGACGATTTCATATTCCTTGATATAATGTCTCTTGATTGCGTCGCAACGACGACACCACATTTAACTCGTTTTTTTATTTATTTATTGGTTTAGTCATTTAATAAATTATTTATTACGATTTTATGATTACAAACCGACAATTTTATTCAATAATTTGGCTCTTTATTAAATTTAGAATTTCTTCCAAATGTACCCAAATATTTATGTATTAAACATTTGTTTATGAACGGCATTGTTTTCATAGCGAACATAAATGACTCATTATTATACACAAGCGGCATTATGTTCATAGGAAAGGCATACATACTTGTATACATAACTTGTTTCATTTTATTTAAGTAGTTTTTATGTAGGACTACATTTTAATGCGTAATGACAGGAAAGTGAGTTTGGTTTCAGAGGAATAGTGCTACTTTCATGTAATTTCTCTCGAGTTAAGAAATATATGTCGCGTGAATTAAGAAGTTATGGTCATATATTAATAATGATAAAAGAAATAGTGTACAAGCTGAAAGAAGCTGTAAATTGTGTTGATAAATGCCGTCTAAAATTAAAAGGAAATTGGTACGTATTAACGGTAAAAAATGTTTGGAGGAATGTAATGATTCTGATAATCGGTAAAATGAATGAAGTGCATATAAAGCAAGCGCATAAATTTTATACGACAACTTCCTAAGAGGAGATTCTCATGTAACAAGGTCAGCAAGGAAGAAATTAGGTAGAAACGAGTTCATGAATTTTTTTGATTAAAAAACCTATGGTAAAACAGGTTTCGGAGACCCATCTTCAATAACCTCGACCTTGACATATGTTGTCAAGGTCACCTCCTCTAGGTTTCAGCGGTCGCTTGGTGTTTGTTAAAAAGTGATGAACAAAATAATTTTGATGAAGTGAACGTACACTTCCGTTACCGAGTATACATTTAAAGTCTCAGAACATACGACAGCAAATCATGTATGCAATTTTGTGAATCCTAGAAGTGAAGTTCATATGCAAAATCTACAAAGAATATGGAGAAAACATGCCAAGAAATACTCCTCGTTATGGTATCTACGATCATCATTTTATGCATTATCTTGCTAAATACTTATTTAAAGGAAGGTATTTCGGCGAACGTATTTACGCTTTCTTTAAAATTATTAGCTCAATATATTCATTAGAATATAATCAAATAATAAAATATGATTAAGTGAATTAGAATTTGATGTAACTATTAACCTAATCTACCCCAAATCAGCTCAAACTAAATCGTTTTAACACTTTACCAACCGGAAGCCTATTAATCGGTTTTGCGATACCCGTGATCGCCATTTACTTCCAAATTCGCCGGTCGGTAAAGTGTTAAAATAGGCGAGGATATTAATGTATGTTTAACTTTATGTATCGTATTTCTAATGTTTGGAATGATTTAGTTTAAGTTAGTTTGGGTTAGGTTAGGTTAACAATTTGAAACCGGTCGCCGCGAGGCAGCCGGTCAGCAGTTAACTGTAGCAATATGAGAATCTTGAAATATATATTCAAGAACGAGAAACTAATAAAGAAACAACGAGCGACGGCTAAAACTTTGTGAAGGTCACTCAGGAGTGTGACCTTGACAACATACGTCAAGGTCGAGATCATCGGGGTTTGGTTCCCTAAACCCCAGTTTTACTCAAATTTATTATATTACTATTAATGACATTTGAATCCATTTCTTTCATACAATGAGGCGTTATTAACGTTTCTCGAAACAGGATATAATTATTTCAGCCATTTTTGGCAGTACAGCCGATGTTCTCATGCAGAGTAACGCCTGTCACAATCATCGCGATGCCAACAATAAAATATTATCATTAACCTAAATAGTTTATGTTGGAATTATACCTATTTCAAAAAAGATAAGAGTAAAATTGAAAAACTTCTAGCTCTTGACGTCAAAATGACCCTTTGCAACAAAAAATCAATATTATATTGCTGATAAAAATGTTATAAATAAAGGATACAATTGAAATGAGAGGTATAATTTTAGAAGTAATGTACCCACAAACACACTTCCGTGTAAAATACTTCGCCGAGTACTGGAATGCCATGAAACTCGCATACCAAAAATGTGTATTAGATACCCATTAAATACGGTTATGTAACAATAATATCACCATTACGTAACGTTTGTGACATGTTATGTAACATGCGTATGACACATAAGTAAGATTTGTATTAATATTTTCTACGTAGCGATAACACATGGTTATAAAACAAAGAATGTAACGTATGCATAACATATCGGTAACATGTTATATGTTATGTTAATATTATATAACTGCAATGCGTACAAGTTTGTAACAATATTACCGAATGGTAATAATACGACGTTATATGATATTAATGTATCTTTTGAATAACATTCGTTATATATCGTGTTATTCCAGTGTTATGTAACAGTAACATAATGTGTTTGGTGGGTATATATATACATTTAAATACATTTATTATGCACTTCTAAGTAAAAATATGATTTTATAACATTTTGAATGACTTTTCAATTGTGTAATTACTTACGGGTTTTTTTAAAAACAAGTTTACAAGTTGAGTCTTGGGTTCAAATCCCGACAATTGCAACAAAAGATTTCTGTGCCAAGAACAGCAGGATTTGTCTGCATAATTGCATTAACAAGTTCTCAAACAGACTGTATGAATGTTATTGCAATTTGCTATCGTTAGAAAGTTATGACATAAATGTATATAATGCAATATCGATACAACTAAAGTATTTGTTTGGACGGGTCCACTAGAAATCATTAAATTAAAAGAGTAGATTGATGTCAAAATTGTGAAATGACAATACCAGTAAAGTACTGTACTAAAAGTATCAATGTTAATACAATTTGGTATGAATAAGAAATAACAATTAACTGTACAATCTAATATAAATACAAGCAGGGTGTCTGTTTGGAAGGATCGGTACTAGAAATCATCAAACTAAAAATGTCAATAAATGTTAAAACTATAAAAAAACGGTACCAGTAAAGTATAAAACTAAAAATATCAATTGGAAGAAAATTTTAAATACGGAACCATATCAAATATCAGTAGTCTCTCTAATTTGAATAGTTCTTATAGTAATAATTAATCTGCAAATGTCAATGTCAACAATTTATCCTGACAATTTGACGAAAACATCTCGAATTAAATAATTAACCTACCATTTTTATGCATGTCTAACCTGCAATAATGTCATGAATGTCTAATCTGCAATAATATCATGAATCTTTAATCTCAAACTGTCATTGATGTTTAGTAACCTGAAAAGTATTCATTGGTCACGATACAGAGGAAACGGCATTTACGCTTAACCTATTCCCTGCCAGGAAAATTTTGAGCTAGCTTGGTATATACGCTTACTACGAGATATTTTCTAGCTGCCAATGAATGGGTTAACCTATGAATGTGGTCGATGTTTATCAATCTATCGCGATGTAGAGGAAACGGTACTTCATGGCCGGAGTTCCGCTGAGTGCGTTGCGTGCCACACAGCGCGGCGCGTCAATACGTCGAAGATGAAAACCAATTATAACTACACGGAAGTGATGCACGAGGTTGAGGTTGATTTTCCTGATTGGTTTTTTGTTCTCGACTGATTGACGCGCCGAACTCGGTGCGATATTCAACGCACTCATTGGGATTCCAGCCCTATGTAGAGTTCGAAAATTCTCGGTAACATTAAATTGGAGAAGGTAACTGTGAAACATACCGTAAGTTACCGGGAACATTGAGAATTTAAGAGAAAATTTTGTTATTTATACTTTAGGTTTCTTCGTTAAAGGTTCGTTCGCTAAAGAGTAATAACTACCATTAGAAAATATTGATTGTAGGGTCGTATTTACCTCCAGCTAAAAATATTCACGTATGTACAACTTCACGGAAAATTCCATGCGATTTCTTTCAAACGAACTGATATTTCATTCTGCGACGAAGCGAATGGGAGGTTTTGATTGGCTACGGAGAACATACAACGGAAATTCCCCTCTACGATCTTTCTCTATAGCTAATCGAAACCTCTCGTTCGCTCTGTTGAAAAATTCAAATTCTCATAATTTCTCAATAAAAAAGGCTTTGGAGAAGTTACCGGGAATTTCTCTTCGTTTCTGACGTAACTCACTGGATTTAGAACTCTAGCCCTATGGCGAGTCTACCGTGGCGCCACTTGCGGCAACTCTATAGAACTTGGAAAGAATGCGGGTAGAAGACGATGAGAATCATGTTAAGGTGAAGTGAAACACGTCGAGGAACTTGATCGACGTCGATAAAGAAGGTTTTTCTAAATGCCTACGTTGCCGATGTTCATTTTTATATTGACAGCTGTGTCGAATTATATTGGGTATTGTACCAAATGGCGTACTCCACCTGTCGTTTTCGTACAATAAATATCAAGAAATCGAAGTAAAACTCTATAAATCCTCTGGATTCGTGCTTTCTGGGGCCCTAATTGACTGCAGAGGGACCCCCTGCGCCATCTGTGATTTCCAGGTCAATTAAATTTTCACTCCGAGATCTCGTATTCCCATCGTTTTAGCATAGAAACGCATACAACACTTTTCTTGCCCCTATCCCGTTCAAATGTGAGTTTATCGACTATCAAAGTGTTCTAAATTGTCGTAAAATTGTCCTGACCCTTTCAATTCTCATATCAGAGCCTTCGATAATTGTATACTGATCGAAATATGAGAGATCGACGCCATTTTGGTTCTGGTCTGGGCTGAGTTAAAAAATTGTTTTCAAAAATCCAAATTTTTCAATGTGTCAGAACAATTCATAGATGATCAGGAGTGATGTGTCAAAGTTTCGGACAATTTGATCTAATACCCTTAAAAAAAGTGTTGTATTCAAATCGACTGATTTGAAAGGGGTTTCACTTCACCTTAAGAAAGCGAAACGTAAACTTGAATATTTTTAGATTGGCATAGCATATAACAGATGACTGTACAAAACCTAAAGAAAGTACAGGCTTTATAAAACGGAACGTACTTTCATTATGCCAAACATGTATCTATGATAAATTCTCTTAATTGAGAAATAAATATTTAAATGTATTTGACGCGAAACTCTACCCAGTTTTCTGATCTTGGGGATTGTTCACGTCTATTACATGTATTATTTTCTTTATACAGATGCTGCAAAGAATATACCGAACATTCAGAAATTTCAGTGAGAGACGCTTTCGAAACCATCGGAATAAAAGAGATTTTTATTATATATAAAACCGATATATAAATAATAGTCTTCATTATAACGTGAAATTAATTTTGATTAAATTAACCTGAAGAACAATAATAATTCTTGTAACAATCCAATGTGTATCTAATATACATATGTAGGTATAATATATTAACTAATTGTATATCAACTATTGTTTTTAATAGAGACCAGACATAAAAAGTAGTCAACTGTCACAAGTAATTAATCATACACTAATTCATCATAACTACCATTCTGACACATGCGTTTACCGTCTTTTATGTATACATTTTATAACAATAATTATGGTTAGTTGATATTTTATGTATAATTATGAATTATTTAATTAAAATAGAGGGGGGGTATGTAATGGAGGAGGTGAGGGAGGAATGGAAAATCAGGGTATGATGTAAATATGACATTGCTCAATGTTTTCGTTTTCGCCACACCATCATTCAAACATGAGCTGCAGACGCTGCAAATTATTTTTCAGTAATGCGTGAGATAAATTTACCTGTGCATATAGATACAAAAATTGAACATTGCATGTACTGAAGGTGATTTGAAATGGTCAGCCTATATATATGTATATTATACACATATAATATATCTGTGAGGTTCAATCGTTCGTGAAACTTTTTTTCCAATTCTGTGTAACGATTCGTTTCAAAGTTTACCACGTGGATATGGAGATTTTAGGGTAGGTCTTAAAACTCATTAAATCTAAGTTAAATAATTTTTTTTTTTCATTTATCATGGACTAAATCTAAAATGACGTCGTCCGTGTACCTTTTTGATGTTTTATGCTTTTTGAAGCCTTAAAATCGAAAATAAAGAATTTCAGGACGTAGCTCGAACAATTTAGAACACCATAGAAACGGAATATTACAGAGTCAGATGGGAAAATATAGAAAATTCTTTCCCGAACAATTACAAAAGTATGCTGGCTTCACCAGTGGATAACACGTGTCTTCAGAGTAAAAATTTAGTTGCAGCTAAACGGCACAGATGACGCCGTTGGTCCATTAGAGTATCAAATACCGTGAACCCACGGGATTTCGACAGTTTTACTTCGATTTCTTTATAATTATTCTACTGAAAAGATATAAGACGCGCTTCATTTTGTATAACTCTTAACGTAGAGTATAACAGACGTTAACATAAATATAAATGTCGATAACGTGACGCGCCAGCGTATATTACCACTGGAGTATTCAAAATTGCATTACCACCAAAAAGGGTATCGATGGATTTCAGTTTATTGACGTTAATTAAGTTGCTTAGTGCCTTTCATATCACCTTCAGGTTTAAAAATTGTAATTATATGAAACTAGCATGCCCCGTCGCGATTTTGCTCGCGATATGTGTAAGTAGAAATTCGTAAAAACACATTTTACCCCTTTTCACCTTCTTAGTAGTTGAATTTCGAAAAATCCCTTCTTACTGAGCATCTATGTTACAAAAAGAATACCTTCCAAATATCATGTTTGGGCTGGACAATGACAAATCAGTCAGTGAGAAAGTGGTATTTGACTTTTATATATACAAAGAACATAAAAGAGGTCGATTAAATAAAATAATCCAATTACGCGTTCATGATTTTCGTTGTTTATCTTTGGACTTTATGATCGGATCATGATGAAACTTACATGGGACCACCTTGAAAATACCCTCTTTAAAACAAAAAAAGAATTATTAAAATCGATGAACCTTGGGAAAAGTTATGTAACATACATAAAAATGTATGATTCGAATTAAGAATCTCCTTCTATTTCGAAGTCGGTTAAGAAGTATCCGAGTTTTCGTATACAGATCTTTTGACATTTGTAGATATACCGGAAATAATTCTCACAGATGCGATTGCAAATTGGTAAACAAAGAGGTTAGAAAATCTTATATTTATACATTAAAATTCCGAACAGAATTGTGCAGGAAATGTTTAAATATTGTATCTTGAAAAAACATCGATTGCATGTAAACTAGGTATATTTCGAACAAATATTTTTAACAGTGTATGTATCACACAACACTTAAACTATAGATCACCCTAAATGGCGCTACAATCGTTTTAAACTCTTAAGGAACTTTCATTACGTTTAAGCATACCGGAGTAACAGAGAAAAACGCAATACAAACGTAACGTATAAAAAAGAAATGATATATTTTTACGACTAATATTTGTTCTGCGCCTACGTGTTTAATGGAAGCGCAATAACAAGTACTTGCAGAACGTACTAGCTCTCCCGGTTCACAGTCTCAAGTTTCCATTACAGTAACACGCGTATATCCAGTTTTTGCACTCGTATTTCTCGACGAACTCTTCCACGACGTGGATTGCCTTGAACTTAGAAATCTTGCAGTAAGTATGACGAATGTAACTCACACAGCAAAATCACGACACGCGTGAGAATAACTGATACAACTTTCTTTGTAAATTTCTCGGAGAGAATTTCTCGGTCAAGCTGATTCATCAATCATCTACTTCTAAATTTTCCTTCTACCACGTACAGACTTAGGTTATTAGGCGCTGATTAATACGACTTTCTTATTTACGTTGTTTCTCATTTCATGCATAATACATTAAAGGATCTAATTCCATGCAGAGTACATTAAAATTGCATCAAACATTCATTAAATTCAACATTAGAATAATGCGAGCTGATAACATAAGCAAATAATCAGGGCCGTTCTGAATACAGATTCCTGCACTCTTCGAGAGCCTTCGACGGTTCTCGTCCATGCTAAGCAGCCGTCATCGAGCGCGAGTTGACGTCATCAGGCCCCTGCTTCTGGGAAATGGGACTATGGGCGTGATTTCGGGAAAATTTTACTTAGCATACCGAGAATTTCGGAACAAATTCTTCCAATTTGGCTAGGATTCCACGAATTCTGCAACGGATTTTGGATTTTTCCTTGCGCTCGAGATAGTTCAACCTAGCAGACAAATGGCGCCACCGGAAGAGAATTTGTAGGGTTGGCGGGTATATTCCCCCACTATTATTATTAGGAAAGCAATGATCCACACAGTTAGGTTGATAATTTAGTACTTTTAATATTACAAAAGTGAGGACGTGGGCCTCCGCACGAGCGCGAGAGCCAGGCACACGGTTGGACGCGGTTAATAGCGATCGTGCTCTGACGGTCTTTTCCGTCGGAGTGGTGGGATTAGAGTTCTAAATCCAGTAAGTTACGTCAGAAACGAAGAGAAATTCCCGGTAACTTATCGGTAATTTCTCCAAAGCCTTTTTTATCGAGAAATTATGAGAATTTGAATTTTTCAACAGATCGAACGAGAGGTTTCGATTAGCTATAGAGAAACATCGTAGAGGGGAATTTCCGTTGTACGTTCTCCGTAGCCAATCAAAACCTTCCATTCGCTTCGTCGCAGAATGAAATATTAGTTAATTTGAAACAAATCGCATGGAATTTTCCGTGAAGTTGTAGATACGTGAATATTTTTAGCTGGAGGTAAATACGACCCTTTAATCAATATTTTCTAATAGTAATTATTACTCTATAGTTTGAACTTTGAAGTTGATTGAAAAAAAAAAGTTATTTAAACGAAGAAACCTAAAGTATAAATAACAAAATTAACGTTTTCTTAAATTCTCAATGTTCCCGGTAACTTACGGGATGTTTGACAGTTACCTTCTCCAATTTAATGTTACCGAGAATTTTCGAACTCTAGGTGGGGTTGGTAATGCGCACGCGGGGTAACGCGGGTTGCACCGGACAGAACGCACCCCGCTCGTCGCGCCCCACGCCCCTGGTGGCCGATGGCCGGACTTCGTCTGGGGCCCGCCACAAATTCCTGTCAGTACTAATTCCTTGCGTACGCACACTTCACGAACCAACTCGAGCAACGTTTTCGCAACCCTCTCTCCCCTCGTCCCCTCGGGACGGTAACACATCCCTGGAACGTTTTAGAATGTTCAATGGGGCTGAATTTCCAGTTGCGCATTGCGCATGTGCTAAAAGTTTCTACAACATTCGACAGGGCCGAAATTTCAGTAGTGGCAACATTACGCATGCGCACAAAGATTCTCGAATACTCAGCTTCTCGTTACATTATGTTAATCCGGTCACAAAACAACTGAATTCAATTATTATACCCCAAATACAAACAATCCTTCCGCTCAGGTTCATTCGGATCTTCTATTAGCTAACGAATTAAAACATCGAATTTTTTAAACTATATAATTCATATTGTTAAAAAACTACCCAGATCCGTTACGATGTATGAGATACAAAAAGTATATCACTTCGGGATCATTAATACCTTTACTAAAGTATTAAAATACGGAATCTATACCATCAAAAATATATACAATTTTTTAAACATTTTTGGCGTGCCTCGTAATAATATATCAATAAATTACCTTACAGGTGTTGAAACTTTACTATGTCAATGTCACCAAATATTCGACTTTTTATCAGCGGGCACTTTATGATATATTCATATCATTGTTGGCCTCCTTCTTTCAATGTACTGTAAAAACATAAAGCCCATATTGCTTTCAGAAAATTATCGTTTTCGTCTTATTTTTAAAAGTTGCGGCGCGCCAATAATATTTAAAAAATTTGTTGTATTTTTTATGTCTACTTCTGTTTTAATACTTTAGTTTAGAAAAGGTATTAATCAACCAGAAACGATATACTTTTTGTATTTGATACATCGCAACGGATCTCGATAGCTTTTTTAACAATTTGAATCGTATAGCTTTATAATTTGTGTTTTAATTCTTTAGCTAATAAAAGATCCGAATGAACCTGAGAAGCAAGATTGTTTGTATTTGATGTATAATAATTGATATATCAGTTGTTATATGAATAACATAATGTAACCGAAATTATGATCAGAAAGAACTATTGACGGGTACATGTATATATTTGTCGAAGTTTTTTTTACACTTAAAGAAGGTGTTTTTGATTTCGAAATTAATATACATGTACGTTACGTATACTGTACATTTAGTGATGCCTGCGTTGTTTGACATGTTGTTTTCGTAATTATTTCTAGCATACTGTTTAAGGTGAAATGAAACACGTGAGGAACTTAATCGACGTCGATAAAGAAGATTTTTCTAAATGCCTACGTTGCCGACGTTCGTTTTTATATTGACAACTGTGTCAAATTATATTGGGTATTGTATCAAATGGCATACTCCACCTGTCATTTTCGTACAATAATTATAAAGAAATCGAAGTAAAACTCCAGAAATCTTCATGGTTTCTGGGGCCCTAATTGACTACAGAGGGACCCCCTGCGCCATCTGTGATTTCCAGGTCAATTAATTTTTCACTCCGAGATCTCGTATTAGCATCGTTTTGGCATAGAAGCGCATACAACACTTTTTTTGCCTCTATCTCGTTCAAATGCGAGTTTATCGATCACCAGAGTGTTCTAAATTGTCGTAAAATTATCTTGATCCTTTCGATTCTCATATCAGAGCCTTCGATAATTGTATATTGATCGAAATATGAGAGCTCGACGCCATTTTGGTTCTGGTCTGGGCTGTTAAAAAATTTGTTTGAAAAATACAAATTTTGAATGTATCAGGACATTTCTTAGATGATCAGGAGTGATGTGTCCAAGTTTCGGACAGTTTGGTCTAATGCCCTTAAAAAAAGTGTTGTATCAACTGATTTGAAGGGTGTTTCACTTCACCTTAAGCATTTTGTATCGCATTTCATTGGTATATGATAACAATGAGACATGATGTCATTTTGTGCATTTGCAGATCATGATCCTGAGCATCATTTCTTGCCCTACGCTGTGCTTTCTTGCAGCAGGTGTCGCAATAGGTGGGGCACTTCTTCTGTTGATAGCACTTCGATTGTACGTTTATCTGACATTGGGAGTCTGCAAAAGCACAGCGAAAATGAATGGAAAAACTGTAATTATAACTGGATGTACTTCCGGCATCGGTAAAGAAACCACCAAGGATATGGCTGAAAGAGGAGCCAGGGTGATTATGGCGTGTCGAAATTTGGAAACAGCAAATCAGTTGAAAGGTACATTTTGATTTTACAGTTAAGACAAAGAAATAACACGCTTCAGTATTAGATTGTGAATGGTCATTGAAAAGAACCATTAAAATTTGCATGACATTTCAAAATATTTCTTTTCTTATCTAGTTCAAGTTTATAAAGAAAAGAAAATAAACGGAATGAAAAATGTTAACAGTAAATTATTTCCTTGCGAGATTACACGCGTTAGGTTAATTTGGAGAAAATAAAAGAAATTTGCTATTAATAGGTGTTACTGATAGAGTTATTTGAAGTAAAAAATGTGCCACCTTTTAACATAAGTAATAATTTAAGATTACCTTAATACATGATAATTACCATGATATATGACAGTTGCCAGTATCCCATTATATGAATGCTACATGAAAAAAGAGTTTAGTTGCAATTTAGTGGCATAGTTAAAATACCGTGGGAAGTAAAACCACGTAAATGATGAAATTTACCACACGGAATGGTAAATGTAATCTTGCGAATAAGTACTGCATCCGTGGTGCTTCGCCTAAAAAGTGGAGGAGCGATCACCATTTGGAATGGTAATATTAACTACATGAAGTGGTTACAATACGCACAGGAAAATGGAAAGTTTATCTGGGAGCTGTAACTACGTATTATAGAAAGGTTATGCACGTTGCAAGGTTATTCTAAACTTGCCTATGTGATTGCAGAAACAATAATTTGGCATCGTTACTTTCGACAGCGCCGCCAGGTGGCAAAACTTCTCGCAGGCGATGTAGACAGTTCATATGCATATAAGACCCGTTACTGCCCTTTACGTTAAGGGATTACACCACTTTGACCCACCCAAAAATTACGGTTTTTCAAGAATTTTTTTTAAGAATTAAAACGTTGTTATCCAAATTAAAATACAGTAATGTATTATACTACTATTAAACAACAAAATATTTTGTTGTATTTTTTTTTATTTACAAAATTGGCGACATGAAAGGCGATTTACCGGAGCGCTGCGAAAATCGATGATCGTGCGGTGGGCACGATAACTCAGTCCAGGTTTAAGCTAGATCAATGAACGAAAAAGAATTAATTTCTGTAGCCCAAAAGCTAGGGAAATACCTAGCCGTTTTCAAAAATATGCATTTTTCACAAAATGACATCGACTTGAAAGGAAAGATACGTATTTTGCCCTAAATGTCGTTAATTAATGTTGCATAAAAAACGTGAATATCAATACATTGAAAAAATAATACGTATTTCGCTAGATAAATATATCACGAATAAAATAAAAAAAGAATCAAGACGATTGATTGAAAATTGGCGGAGCTAGAGTGCCCACCGATTTTTAAAATGCAGTTTTAAGAAAAACGCGTTTAAAGTATAAACGCCTACAAATTTTTTTGATTTTTGTAAAATTTCAAAGTGGTATAACCCCTTAAGTTACAATGACCCTACCCCTTCTCGAAGAGGGAAAAAGGAAGTAATCGTCGAGAAACCACATTTCTGAGCATCAAATGATATTGTATTACTTGAGTTATAAATGTATGAGAACACTGACAGAAGTATAGCGTTGTGATCATAATAATTGGATTTTTTATATCGACGGTAAATTTTTAAATGCATATTAATGTTAATGGATATGGATATGGATATGGATATGGATAGGGATAGGGATATGGATAATGGAAATGGATATTAAATTTTAAATGCACAATGCTGGAATATCTCGTTCCTTGTACTCAGGCCCCGCGAAACGTGGAATATCCGTAAATTAATCGTATATAAATGTTTATTCAACGTATGTAAGATATAGTTATCTATGAACTTTATTTTAGATAATTTCAAAGGCTAGATGAGATAAAAACTGATAAAATGGTTTTTTTACATTATTAACATGTTTTCTAAGAATATGAACCTCATTGCGAGTAAAAATTGTAAAAATTTAAGTGTTGACAGGTGTTTGATAAAAATATCTCGATTTTCACCATTTTTTTTCTTTTATTTTGCAGTAAAAAAACCTTTAAAATTATGATATCATCCCAAATGTTGGTTCATGTTGTTCGTAATTTCATTTAAGAAACACACATTTTTTTGATTCTCGGGAATTCTAGCTCAAAAAGTTATGAACCGATCGTTATGAAAATGAAAAGTATGTTTCTTAAAAATATCTAAAGGATGTATATATATTTTTTTAGGTGGATGATAGACGATGTACACTTGCTATACTTATACACCTAATTAAGACGTTTCATTTACGTATATTCTACTTCATGGGTTGTCTGGGTAGTTACGTTGACAAAATCGTGAAGTAATCCTTACTATGTTCTTTTTACTATGTTACGCTGGTTAATCCTTTGAGGCACGGAATTTTAGAAAATAAAAAGGCCCATGTTGCACAGAAATTTTATTTCTTTTTAAATGAACAAAGTTGATTTATTTTTATTAATAAAGGAATAACATAATATAAAAACATAATAATAATTCAATTAAGTTTGTTGTTTTACGGTAGGACTCAAATAGTCCCACTGTGCATATTCACACATTAAAACATTGTTGCATTAAAACATTGTCTTGCAATAGGGTTACGATTACCACAATTGTGGGTTTCCTAACCATTCTTTTTTTCCGCGTACATTATGAGAAATCTAAACTGCGAATCGAAGCAGAAATAGGAACAATAATAAAGAATTAATCATATTCAATCTTTTTGATAGTTATAAAGAAGTTTTTGATTTCCGTTTTATCATACTGGATACGTATAGAATATAAGTATACCATTAAAATGATAATCAGGAATTTTGAGAAACTCCGATATAAACACTTTAATATTACAGTTTAAAGGTTGCATAACGTTTGACTTTAAATTTCTTTATTAATTAAATAATCAACTTTTTTTTAAATTTATTAAAGAATACTTCCCTTGGATTTTTTATGCATATGGAATATTGTTAAGGTTTGTCAGAATCTTTAGAATTCCCAGAAAAACATGAAGTAATATTTTTGTACGAACGTATTTTTGTCGGGGTTTCTGATTATGCCAATTTTTGTTTACAGATGAGCTGGCCAAGTCTACAGGAAATAATAACATCATCGTCCGTAAATTGGACTTATCATCTCTGCAATCCGTTCGAGAATTCGCTCAGCAAATAAATCGCGAAGAGAGCAGGTTGGATGTACTGATTCATAATGCTGGAACAGCGGAATCCTTCACCAGGAAAGTAACTGCAGACGGTCTAGAAATGACAATGGCTACCAACCATTATGGGCCTTTCCTCTTGACTCATCTTTTGATCGGTACGTCCAGAATAAACATTGAGCCTACATATATATTTGAACACGACAACTTCAGCTGCATGCCCATTATTTTGCTTCCTTATTATACTCTTTTTCCGACGTTTAAAAAATTGATCCTAATACTTAACTTGATATTTAATCATTTATTAATATCTTATCAATAATAAGACTACTGAACATTTCCGACTTTGTTATAGAATGAGCAAAGAACCATTTACTATAGACATTATTCCTTAACTTCTTTTTTTTTATTTATGCACATGAAATAAGAGCAACAAATGCTACACGAAATAAATTTCCTTAACACGCATTTCATTTTCTCCATTTGTGGGCATCAATACTTAACTTTTCATTTCCTTCACTAGTTATAAGCACGGTCACTGTGACATTTTAGAAGGTGAAGTGAAACTCCCCTTAATTCCGTCGATTCCAACAATACACTTTTTTTTAAGGGCATTGGATAGGACAGTCGCAGTACATCGGAAACTTTGACACATGACTCGTAAGAACCTATAAATTATCCTGACACTTTCAAAATTTGGATTTTCGAAAGAAAGTTTTTACCTTAGCCCAGACCAGAACCAAAACGGCGTCGAGCGCTCATATTTCCATCGATATACAATTATTCAAGGCTCTGATATGAGATAAGAAAGTGTCAGGAGAATTGTACGACAATTAAAACACTCGGATAATCGACAAAATCGCATTTGAAGGGGATAAAGGCAAAAAAGTGTCTTGTGCGCTGCTATTCTAAAACGATGGTAACACGAGGTCTAGGAGTGAAAATTTTAGTTGATACGGAAATCACTGATGGCGCAGAGTATCCCTCTGCAGTCAATTAGGGTGAAGTGAAACACGTCGAGGAACTTGATCGACGTCAATAAAAAAGATTTTTCTAAATGTCTACGTTACCGACGTTCGTTTTTATATTGACAGCTGTGTCGAATTACATTGCGTATTGTACCAAATGGCATACTCCACCTGTCGTTTTCGTACAATAATTATAAAGAAATCGAAGTAAAACTCCAGAAATCCCCTGAATTCATGCTTTCTGGGGCCCTAATTGACTCCAGAGGGAACCTCTGCGCCATCTGTGATTTCCAGGTCAATTAAATTTTCACTCCGAGACCTCGTATTCCCATCGTTTTAGTATAGAAGCGCATACAACACTTTTTTTACCTTTATCTCGTTCAGCTGCGAGTTTATCGATTACCAGAGTGTTCTAAATTGTCGTAAAATTGTCCTGACCCCTTCGTTTCTTATATCAGGAGCCTTCGATAATTGCATATCGATCGAGATATGAGAGCTCGACGCCATTTTGGTTCTGGCCTGGGATAAGTTAAAGAATTTTTTCCAAAAATCCAAATTTTGAATGTATCAAGACAATTCTTAGATGATCAAAGTGATTCTTAGATGTGTCAAAGTTTCGGACAGTTTGGTCTAATACCCTTTAAAAAAAGTGTTGTATTCGAATCGACTGATTTGAAGGGGTTTCACATCACCTTAAGTTACGTAACTGTTAGGTTTGGTGTTCAGTGGGATTTTTTTTATTTATTATATATGTTTTCTTACAGATTTGCTAAAACGTTCGGCTCCTAGTCGTATCGTGGTCGTAGCGTCCGAATTGTATCGCTTCGCTTCCTTGAATTTGGAAAATGTTAACCCCACAACCAAATTCCCAGCCTATCTGTACTACGTCTCGAAATATGCGAACATAGTCTTTACGTTGGAATTGGCACGTCGTTTGGAAGGCACGGGTGTCACTGCTAATTGCCTGCATCCTGGAATGATCGACAGTGGAATATGGAGAAACGTACCTGCTCCTCTGTCCTGGGGCCTGATGTTAATCATAAAAGCTTTCTTCAAGACCCCCGAACAAGGTGCTCAGACTAGTATTCATCTTGCCATCTCGGAAGAACTGTCTGGCGTGTCAGGGAAATACTTCATGGACTGTCAAGTAAGAAACTATGATTTCAATATTCAAGAAATTTCAATGTTGGCAGTTGCGAATATAAGTATAAAATCTTCGGTTTAAACGAGGTTCAGATGATTTAATTATTCCTATAAACGATAAATAATTGTAGTGTTTCTTAAACCATCTCTGAAATTCTAGATTCAAATTCCTAAGTAATATTATTGATTACTTATCTAAACGTTTGATGCTTTTCAAAGATTTTGTTTTTCTCTGTCTTGGAGAGCGAAGGTTGGCAAAATTTACATAGACCTTTGTAATAAGAAGGAGTAAAAATTTGCCGACATATAAACTTACATTAAAATACTTCTCGACATTTTGCCTCACCACATATAAATATAATTATATTGACTATCGATTTTTATTTCAGGAACATGGACTTTCCCAAGCTGTGAAAGATCCCGCAAAAGGAAAAAAGTTTTGGGAACTCAGCGAAGGTCTGGTGAAATTGCAGCCTACGGACCCAAAGATATAAAGACTATCTTGACAGGATAGAATTTCGCAGAGATTACTTCTAAATCATACTCCTTGTTTTTACTATCAATTACTTTTGTTGGAAATAAATGGTTTTTATTTGATTTTTTACAAATCTGACATCATATACCGTGCTGAGAAACTGCTGGATAACATTAATCAGAAGTCAAGAGCACATTTTGCGGAGATTCAACGGTGGTACGTCGCAAGTATGCAACTTAGAATCCCAAGACTATTAGTGTTTCGTTGATTGCGATAGTGGCTTCAAAGGGAATAGTTTTTCCCATTCTTTCATTCTATCTTCGTAGAGGCCGGACTTGATTGTCAGGTTGTCGGTGATTTGCAGATACTTTTTATTACTTGGCGTGAATACTTCCCAAACGACATCTTTGAATGTTGGGTTGTCCTTCGGTATCGGTTCTCCAGTTTTCACGAAATTTGCCCACATGGCGGTCATGCGCTCAACGGTGGGTATTTCAGGTGAGCCTTCCTCGAAGTAAGGAAAGAAGCTCACGTAGAAGAGGTACAACATGTCGTCATGATGTACAACGCCTGCAAAGATATTATATCTGAACATCATTACGTCCATTTTGACGACACACGGCAAAACGGTATTCTGTTTTTAATTTCTGTGATTCATTTAAAAATCATGATTTAACTACAAAATAAATCAATAAATTACTGATTGACTGATTAATCTTCCAATTAATTAATTCATTAATGAATTGGAATTAATGCCTTGGACGATTCATTTATCATCAAGGATTTTTCAGAGCTTGATTGATTGTTGCTTTCAGCTACCCAAGCTTCTGAGAATTATTAATTAAAAATGCTTCTAAGCTTGTCATTAACATCTGATCTCATTACTTCTGTAGGTGAAATGTGATAGCTCAATATGATCCAATGAGCTTGTCTCTTTTTACCCTACAGGTGTTTTGTGGGGAATCCTTTATACGGGAGATTTCCAATTAATTGTAGGTCTAAAACTTACCGTATGGTTTCTTAGTGTCTGGCCACGTTGCAAAACTGTAGCGTCCTTGATAAGCGAATTGATAATAGTACACTGGTTCCTTGGAAGCCGCAGCTACGAGATTAACGAGACGGTGCTCCGGGAAAATAATTATGCTGTCGGCGTACATCTAATTTGAAAAATATGAGTATTAATAAAATCAAATACATTACAATGATAATATTTTTATGCAAAAATTGTATTATCTACTCACATGCGCGAGTCCATCGACGTTGTCTTTGCTGATTGGTTTTCCTTTGAAATAGAATTCTTTGAGCGCGTTGCTGATTTCTCGAGATCGATTGGTATTTCGCTCATATTGGAAACTTATTGGCGCAATTCGTTCCCAATTTTGATTTAGATCCTGGAAAGTCGAGTCATTGCCCTTCTTGGACTCTTCGAGCAGACCTGTTTTCATTGGCATATGAATTTTCATGATTATTTTTTATCACGTTCGTATCGCAAAAGAACAAGTTGCGTTACTTTGCCAAAGTTAATATTAATTACCGACGACAACGCCACCGAATTCGTCTTTGGTAACTCCTGTGATAAGAGGTACTTGATGGAAGTTTCCTTCTCGTATCAAGTCAGCCGGTTGAGCAGGGAGAAAACGTTCTCTGCCATGAACTTCAGGTTCAACAACGGGACTCCAGACCAAAATCGGATCACCGTGCCATTCCTAGAACAAAACATCCTTATTGTCATATAACATTCATCACTTATACAGAGGTACTAAAATTATGCTTTTATACTTTATTCCTCCGTTTCGTCAATTTAAGGGCGCTCCACTCTCTAGCAATTTTACAGGGTCTCACGAGGATAACAATGTTGAGTGTGTTTTTTAAGTTGATGTGAAAATCGCATGTAACCGATCTGTGAGGCCTCTATCGGGTTGTCCGAGTAGTCTCTCCGGTGCTACAATTTCGGTGGTATCGGAAGGCCAGCGCTCGCTCTTTTGACCCGCAACCTTCGTCCAGAGCGCATCGCGAAGGAGGACCTCATGAGCCAAGGATCCGGATTTTGAGCAACAATTGGGCAACGTGTTACCGCCTATCGACGACCAACCCTTCAACTTCCCCCGACATCCTATCGACCGATCTACACCGACTACATCGGACACTCAGGGTGGGGGCTAGTCGAATTTACCGTATATATATTATTGTATATCACTATATGTTATTTTACTCTTTATCTCAAATCGGATTATTTCTGATATATGTCGAGCCCAATGGTTGCAATAGAAGAATCAATGTATTAACGTAAAGAGAAAAAGAACGTTATATTACATTGACGTAAAAAACATATGTAGAAAAATGTAGTTGAAAATACTTACCGAAAATTTCCCTAGAGTTTCTACGTATTCGTCTATGGTCTTCGTGTTCAAGCAGAGCAACATGTTCCCAGTTGTATCAGTTGGGCATCCTAAGAGCTCAGCTTGCTTCTTCGCGAGATGTTTTTGTTCGGTGGGAAGAGGTTCAGGAGTCGTGGGTGATCCACTCATCGCAATAGCTCTGTGGAAAAGTCCTCTCGACATCGGGGAGACCATGTGGAGTATGACACTCCAACTACCGGCCGAATATCCGGAAATAGTAACGCTGTTAGAGTTGCCACCGAACGCTACGATATTTCTTTTAACCCATCGAAGAGCTTCGACTTGATCCTTCAAACCGAGATTGCCAGGTGCTAACGAATCCCCAGTGCTGATGAATCCTGAAATGACAACGATATTTATTCGATACGATCGAATATATAATTAAGCGGGATGGTACGATTCAAAAAAGCCCGGGTGACCGTGCTGCCACGTAACGGCAAGCAGTGGCAACACTTGCGTTCGATTGACCGTGCTTCAATTAATTATTACATGAAATTTATGCACCGTAGGAAAAAATAGTACAGGACTTTTCGATTCCTTGTTCAACAAGAATAGCGCTGTCTAAACCGTGACCACCATTTCTATTACACATTTCCGACAACCTAAATGTATCTTGTTAAAGAAATTTCTTGACTTCGGCAGAATTCCTCCTCCCTCTCCCCATACCACCGTTCAAAATAAAAATCTCAACTTCAGGGTTGCGACGAATATCTCCTACAAAAATCATTGTTTCTGTAAAAAATCACCTTCTTAAAAATTAATATTTCTAGCTTGCATGAAATTTCCACCAAAAATGTTTCTTTCAAAAATTACAATTTCTGCCGTACAATAAGTTTCTGCGAAAAAAAAAGAAATACTCGAATCATATTACAGAACCAAGTATGCAAGTCACTGAACTCTTTGAGAATCGTAATTAAACCACCGGTACGATAAGCTAAGGACACACATACGTGCCTTTGGTCCTTACAGGGTAAAGATTTTCTCTTCTAATCTAGAATATCTTCTTTCTGAATTATTCAACACTAGATTGTACACTTTGTAGATTCCCGATTCTTTGCGTTATTACATCAACAGCAATTATTTCTAATTTAATCAGAAAACTCGGTAACGTTTCGCGCCAAATATACACTTATATACGTTGCATATGTGTGCGCGAAATCATATGTATGCATAGAATACCACTAAGTTCAACGCCTCAAGTTGGGGCGTGTTAAACCCGTAAAAATTAATATCTCCGTATTTCAGACTTCCTTTTGCCCGGGACTAAGATACATAAGTAGACATAGTTTCCCCAATTGTTCTAATTTTTTAAAATTTTAATTAAAAAAACGAAATTACTTTCCGAACAACCCAATAGTTTCGAATGCCAGAGGCATTCTTTCCCTCGATACAATTCAACAAATATCAAGGTGGAGTCTTCTGTCCACTTTTGAGCCATTTCAACACAAAATTCAACACAAAATTGCTAAAAACTGCTTTAATTTGCTCTTTCAATTTGCCTGCCGCCCTAGAAAAACGCGTCTACACGTGTCTGGTATACAAAACAGTAGAGTGAAACACATGGTGGGGGTTGCAACTCGTGCCAGAAAATAGGATTGCGTTCTATTCCCTCGCCTCTCATTGGCACTTGGGCGAGACTTCACTCCAGTACTGAAATGGCAGTTTATATGAGACGAATTGGTTTTAGTGACTCGTACCAATTACTGGCATCGGGTAAATTCCCCTTTAGTTTACCCCGATCCCTCGGCATACCACCATTTACGTTGGCAATTTAATTAATCTACTCCAGCAGGACGTGGACCAACTGATCGATGTAAATTAAGCTAACTCAACGTACCCAATGTTGAAAGCCGGTAATTAACAGTGACAAGGATAATATCCTGATCGAGGAGGTATTGAGGTCCCTCGATGTAACTCTGGCCAGAAAATCCGTAAAATCCCCCAGGATGGAAGAATACCAATACCGATCGACCCATGTCTTTGTCTTCGGCAGGATTTTGCGATGGCAGCTGCAAAAGTGCTCCGGTTAAAAAATGGTATGAACCATGTTGTCGACATCATCATGCAATAACATTCTTCGGTAAAATGAATACGGGATTATTCATATTTAACGATGCTAATATTGTTAAAAATTATTATTTTGAATTACGCGTTTATATGCAATTTATAGGATATAAGTGTCATGCGTATACCTTTGTCGTGTATACGTTTAGTCGTAGGCAATCTTCTGATACGATTTCTCCTAGGTAGCGAGGACATGATGGTCCTTCTTCGGTGGCGTCGAAGACATCGCTCCAAGGTTTGACCGGAACAGCTTGCTGAAATTTTCACAATTAGTAGAACGGTATTAAAGATTCGATGCCTGTCCATCACGCGCGTTGAAGGTAAAACGTCTACTGGCTCGTGTCCACGTGCAAGTAACTTGCACCACTTCTTGCTAGAGCGACTTGCAGTTGAAGGTACACTGCCAATAAACTTGCAGCAAATTTCTTCCCGCAAGTCGCTCTAGCAAGTTCTTGCAAGACGACTTGCGAGAGTAATTTGCTTAGGCGTGTACACGGTAATCACAAACTTGCTTCAATTTTACTTGAGTGGGAGATATTCGAAATTGAAAGTGTCATACAACGAAACACCCAAAACACATTCGAACCCGCTCCGAACTTGCAGCAAGAATTTCGGGACCGATTCGAAATCTGTTTGCGCAACTTCAACTTATGCAAGCAGGCGTGTACATGAGCTTACGGGAGAGTGCAAATTGTTGCGCAAGTTCTTTTGCAAAACCGTGTACACGATGGCAAGAACTATCTGAGGGTAGCTCTCGCAAGTTTTACTTCTACGTGGACACGAGCCATAACAAGAAACATTCCTGAAGTGTTCCTCGCCGATTTTGTCTAATTTTTTATATTTTTTGAAAATACATATTCTAAGAGTCACGTATTGTTTTATACGTGCGGTAAAACGGTTCTAAGGGGTGAAACTACCCTCCAATATCGAGGATGCAAGGAAGTTTCACGCAGAAGAACTCTACACGGAGAAAAGTAAGAGCTTAAAAGTTAGAGATGCCAATCTATCGGAAACTTCTGCTCTCGATACAGTTAGAAGCTGTCTCATTAAACAATTAATTCAGCTAACTTAATTTTCTCAAATGTACAGTCGGCAGAAACATTTCTGTAAGAGCTATCTGTAAGTGCAGCTGGAAATTGCCATTAATATTGACAGGAATGAAACTGGGGTATTTGAAGCATTATAAAATTGTAGGAGCAACAAAAAATATCTGTTGATATTACAGATTTACTCTGTTCAGATTATCGCTTTCGGCGAATATTTATGTTCCGCTATTTCATTATGGTAGCAAAATATGTGATTTTGATTCTAAATATTTTTGAAACGTTTATAATGTATCCGGCAGATTATAATTAAAAATTATTTATACTAAAACGAAAAGAAATATTTTGTATATCTATAAGACAAATATTACGAAAAGACATGGAGCGAATATTATACAAATATTATAAAAGTAATATTCTAAAGTAAATTTTTCGCAAATATTTCAAATGTTTGCTAAATATTTGCAAACAGTACGATGATCGTTAAATATATAGAACATATAAGACAAATATTTTTTGCTACTAGAGTTACCGTAAGTCCCGGGTTCGATTCTCGGCAACCCTGACAAATTTTTTAGATTTTAAGGTGAAGTGAAACACGTCGAGGAACTTGATCGATGTCGATAAAGAAGATTTTTCTAAATGCCTACGTTGCCGACGTTCGTATTTATATCGACAGCTGGGTCGAATTATATTGGATATTGTGCCAAATGGCATACTCCACCTGTCGTTTTCGTACAATAAATATCAAGAAATCGAAGTGAAACACTAGAAATCCTCTGGATTCATGCTTTCTGGGGCCCTAATTGACTGCAGAGGGACCCCCTGCGCCATCTGTGATTTCCAGATCAATTAAATTTTCACTCCGAGATCTCGTATTCCCATCGTTTTAGCATAGAAGCGCATACAACACTTTTCCTGCCCTTATCCCGTTCAAATGTGAGTATATCGACTATCAAAGTGTTCTAAATTGTCGTAAAATTGTCCCGACCATTTCGTTTTTCATATCGGAGCCTTCGATAATTGTATATCGATCGAAATATGAGAGCTCGACGCCATTTTGGTTCTGGTCTGGGTTGAGTTAAAAAATTTTGTTCAAAAATCCGAATTTTGAACGTGTCAGGACAATTCTTAGATGATCAGGAGTAATGTGTCAAAGTTTCGGACAGTTTGGTCTAATACCCTTAAAATAAAGTGTTGTATTCGAATCGACTGATTTGAGAGGGGTTTCACTTCACCTTAAAACAGAGCATATCTGCAAATCCTTACTGACGATCTTTCGGACAGACTCGGAACGAAGCGTGAAATTTGTTAATTATCTCGGTCCGAAGAAAAAACTGATATTTGTAGCAACAACACGAGAAAAATTAATAATATATATTCATGTACAATCATATCTAATTCCTCAGATGTGAGCATAAGGCAAAGTATGGATAGATGCCACGTTTCCCAGATATTTTTTATATTAAAAGAACTTTCAGCAACTTGACGTCACTGCTCGCATAGCCCCTCTCCCCGACACTTCACTTACAACACAACATTCCCAAAGTGTGCACGCGCGTAATGTTATGATCGCCTAAAGAAATCAGTGCATCAGGTTTGCTTGTAGTTTTTCTCAACTCGAATCAACTGTTGTAGAGGTAAAAGTAAAAGAAAACTGACACGTAAGGTGACATATTTACCTCATTTCTACTTCATAAATATATCAAATAAAGACCTCCAACGGTTTCCTAACCTCTCTTTGTAACGTTTATTTTTATATGTACGAAGGTGTCTATCCGCACCTAGGATGAATACTCTAGTTTAAGGTCCGGATAGTTGCCTATAAAGGAGAGATGCCTAACCTATAACATTTTTGTGCGGATGCAGGGAATTTCTTATAGAAAGTGGTTCCACGAGGATTGCACAGATTACGGGGATTATTGCATTATATGTCACGTATATGTGGAATATTCGACTGAAGTCTCATAAGCTACAAGGTGATATTTTCAAAGTTTTTTGGGTTGTCTTAGAATTACTTCTTGTTATCTAAACTAGGAAATAAATGATTGTTCTAACGTAAATACCCCCCTCCCTCAATTTACGCGAGTCTCTTTTTACGAGGTAAATTATAACACAATTTACGCGGTTTATGAACGTCATTATTTTTTTCGTTAAGCAATTTGAAATAAATATGTATTTCTAAATCTTATATGTCCTAGCTTTCATTTCCAATATTTTTTCTTTTGTTCTGACAAACTTTATTTATCGCTTTTTTATTCGCGTAAAACGTGGAACGGATACTTCGTGGAAATTGAGGGACGCCTGTGCCTATGTTAACCATTAAAAACTGTTTCTGTTCATTTTTATAAGTTTAAAGATAACTTGAAAACTTTCTTCGTTAACTTTGCTATTATAACAACCATTGATACTAGGCAAATAATTGTAGAATATAATGAAGATAAAATATGGCGGTATGATATGAACATGGAATTGTTCGGAAACGGAAGCAAATAACGACTTTAGAACTATACGGTGAAAACGTAGGCGTCTATCCGTACTTTACTATGCGAAAAATGTCGTGATTTAATCAGATCTGATCATACATATACAAACATACATGATCATTTGTGATCATACTACTATTAGGGCGCGCCATTTTTCGGACCTAATTACATCTGACGAATCATATATGAATATATATATAATTATTTTTTCTCGCGTAAGTAAAAACAGAGGAACATGATAACTATAATAAACGCCCAGGATTACAAAAGTCAATTTTTTTTATGTATAAGTACTCATGTTGCCTCGTAAATTAGTTGCGGTTACCACAGTTGTGGTTTTCCCTTTCCTGCACTTTCTTCGTGAATCAATGTTTAAACAATGTTCACACTACATGACTATAACAGTAGTTTATTTAATAAACAACAATTGACACAACATTAACGTTGAATTTATCGTGGAAAGGGCGAACATTAAGACATACAAAACACGTTTCCTTGTAGTATGCTTCCTTCATACGACTACAGTCAACGATTTTGCACTATTTATAACATGTATTCCACTATTTTTTGTTTATTAGGAAATCGCGTATTTCTTAAACCGATGATATAACGTTTTTATTCTAGTTAGAAAGTTCTTTTATCCGCGCGACATTTTATCCTTGATTCAACGTAGTATTTTTTCCTTTACACAACGTTTGGTTAATTGTCTGTTTTCAACGTTTTTATAACATATATGTACTGCTTGGGTACTGTTTAATTAGTTTTAGCGACAGAAGCAAAGTGTATTATTTCTTTCCTCGCCAAGGACTCTTTGATGGACTTCACAGTTATAGGAACAATGCAGAATAAATTAGTTTGATAGTTGTCGTTAACTCACTTATTGTACTTTTGTTAATTACTAATCCAATGACTTCTGTAAAACGTAGAAGGTGCGACCAATTCATGAACTGAATTGCATTCACACCTGACACACCTAGCAAGAGGCGAAGGTCAAGCTCTTTTATCACGAGGCTCATGTATGTATACGTCTCTTGTCGGAGTACTTGTGCGTATGAATCATCCGAAGTTTCTGTAATAATAACTCGAGTACCAGTCAGTTGAGACGGAAAGAGTCGTTTAGATTCGTTTTGACGAATTACCGTTCATATGCGATGTCTGTCATATGACCTGTACGAAGGTTCCTTAAGATTTCGTTTCTTCCCGAGGCATTTAATGCTTCTGACGAACATAATTGTGAGATGTTAATTTTATTTCCTACATATTCACTCTATATTGTTATTAATTACATATAGTCTACGAAGGATAACGCGAGCCACGATTTCTGCATTGACACCGCGTGGTTTTATTAATTAATTCTTTTAAACGAGCTCAGTCTTGTTTATATTCAATCTCCAAATATGTTGCTTTAAGTGTTTCACTATTTCACCTGAGATAGATTATCACAGGGTTTCGTTATCATAATAATTGCAAATCAACAAGTACTAGTTCAAAAATATACTATGAGAAAAAATGTTGTTCCGTGAATGACAATTCAGTTGACAACACGTAATAGTGTCGTCTTTTATCACTAAACTAAAATATCAATTATTTCGATAAACAGAATCGTATTGCCTTTTACTTGGCTTAACTTCACTTCGCATTAATAAAAATATACTTTATTTAAATTAGTTGTTACCTAATAGTTTAATAAAATTATTTTCCTAGGGATCAAACTCGTACGATATAGAATTTATTGCCAAAACAGTACCCACCAAACACGGTCACGTAACAATAATATAACCGTTACATAACGTTTGTAACATGTAGTGTAACATACATATAACATGTAAATAAGATTTGTATTACTATTTCCTCCGCAGCTATATAATACTGTTATAAAACGAATAATGTAACGTGTTATACGTTATGCTAATATTGTATAACTGCAAAGCTTACAAGTTTGTAACAATGATTCCGAACGGTAACAATTCGACGTTATATGATATCAATGTCTCTTTTAAATAACATTCGTTACATATCATGTTATTCCAGTATTATGTAATTGTAACATAGTGTGTTCGGTGGGTATGCAACATTACCGATAACAAGAAACGTGATACGTCTATCAACCAAACCATAATACAGATAGCTACATTTAACAGTTTTCCTTCGTAGGAATAATAAACGTACGCATCCATAGGTAGTCATTTACATGAATACAAAACGTCTATTTATACAATCTATCGTAAATGATATGAAAAAAGCAAGTACCGATAACTCACCTGAAATCGTTGTTGCCCAACAGGTGGTTCTGCATATCTGATGCCGCGGAAGGAATATATTTTCTTCCCGAGTCTCGTAGTCAGAAAGGATCCACGAACGGATCCCAATGGTGTCCTGACCTCGAAGGTGTTCTCCGTGTCATTGCTCCCGGTGACGGCGGAGACGGCGGAGACGGCGGAGACGGCGGAGACGACGCAGAGCAAGATGGCAACGAGAGTCCTCATCTTTGCACAAGATAACGCATACGGCGCGGCAACGACAAAGCGTTCTTTCTCGTCTCTTATGCAAGATCGGGTAAATCCGACGATTGCGAAACGATCGGTCCGGCGTTCGGTTAAATACTGGAGGTCTCGCGAGCTCGATCGAAAGAATTTATACTCCCAAGAAGAGGAAGAAGCGTGAGAAACGCAATTGTCTTCTGGGAACAATGGTGGCGGTTTACCGTGCGCGGCAGTCCGAGGTTGCCGAAGATTTTACAAGTTATTCTTCCAGAATGAGCGCACGCCTCCGCGATTTCGTATCGGACACTAGTAGATCGTATTTCATTGGAACGTTCCGACGATGGCTCACCCGGTTCTGACTTTCCTTAAGGAATTATTATTTCTCGCGCGTATACGACTAGATTAGCTTGGTTCGCCAATGACGCACTCGGGTACACATTGGACGAGTTGGTGGTTTGCCCCGGACGGTGTGTAAAGTCAATTCTAGATTACTTCTCGATATCTTCCAAACATATGTTAACCTCACGTTCTACCACTGACATTCACTTTTAAGACTTCTGCCCTGTAAAACAAAAATATTTTTACTTTATATGATTTCCGAAGTTCTATTCAGATTTCACATACTAATTTCATAACATTTTATTTATGTATTTATATATATAATATACATTTAATGCGCAAGTGTTACACGATTGCACTAACCTCCTGCTTTATGTTATAAAATTATAAATTATTTAGAAATGTATAGTGATTCACTTTTAGGGCATCAAATTGTAATTTTACTACAACCTAATGAACTAAACGGGTTCTCTCGTGAATATTTTTAACGGTGTATAAATAATAAGTGTTGATAAGGATAAAGAGACTGTTTGTATATACATGACATACATATATGTACATCTTTACAGAATAGTACTTGTCAGGTCCAATTCAGAGACCCGACAGAACATATGGAGACTTTTAGCCCTTACGAGGACTGTCCCCATAAGTTTGTAGATGCATTGTCACGTTTCAGGACAGATCCTTACATTTCCTTTAATATGCATCAGAATTTATCAGAACCATCCAATTATTTTTATTTTCACGTACTTACTAGACCGTTGAAATTTCGACCACAAAGCCAAAAGTTAACTATGGCAGTACCTTACGCACTATTATTTTAGATTAATTGCGAATAATTGTTGTGATTCATTTGTTCATCAATTATTTATAAAGGATTTCGGGAAAAATACGAATACTATTAAACATAAATCCAATTTAATTCAAATTAATTCTCCTTTAACACATGGAATATAATCTTCCCTGAAGAAATATGAATAAACTTGAAATACCTTTGCTCTTATGCAACATCATGCTGTGAAACGTTAATCAAATTTAATGAAAACGTACGTTGTAATCTAGTTTACATATTCCCGCATAAATTGATAACTCTTGATTTGGTGAAGTGAAAGCAGGAAAACCGATATTTGATTAAATTCGTCTCATATCAGATACGGTAAAATTCGGTACAAAGCATTTCTCGCATCAGACGTGATCGAGTAAAATTTTAGGAAACATGGTTTTTTTTCTGCATCGACAAATGACGATTTTACAAAATCGAAATGAGTGTAACAACTAATTGGCGTACGGACAATTACGGGGACAGGCATTTCTATGTTAGATACCTATGGAGACCGCATAGATTACTTTGCATTCATACTTATGAATAATTTAAGTAACAGTAAGCTATAGTTCAGTATTTTTGCAAGTAAGTTAGAGAGTGGCAGTATATAATATAATATAATATACATACAATATAACATATACATATACATATCATTTGCAAATAAACGCATAAGAATTAAGGTTTGGTACCCATAAATACGTATACTTCGAAATGGTCGATTTAATATATAGGTACATATGGGGACTAGCCATTCTACTATACAGACACTTTTAGGAATCACATAAATTACATTGCATACTTATTGGTGGATAATTTGATATAGGCCTGTAGTTCAGTATCCTTGCAAGTAAGGTCGAAGGTGGCAGTAGCTAAATACATATATTATTTGTGAACAAATGCGACAAAATTATGGCCGGAACCCAAAAGTACGTACACATCATATTTCGTCGAGCTCTCGTATTTCGATAAATATACAATTATTGTAGGCTCTAATATGAGAAACGAAAGTGTTAGGACAATTATACTACAATTTAGAACACTGATAATCAATAAATTCGGATTTGAACGGGATAAAGGCAAGAAAGTGTCTTATGCGCTTCTATGCAAAACGATGGTAACGCGAGATCTCGGGGTGAGAATGTAATTCACACGGAAATCACAGATGGCGCAGGGTGGCACTTTGCAATCAGTTAGGATATCAGAAACCATGAATTTAGGGGATTTCTGGAGTGTTCCTTCGATTTCTTTATAATTATTGTATGAAAACGACAGATGAAGTATGTTATTTAGTACAACACTCAATGTAATTCTACATCACTGTCGATATAAAAACTAACGTCAGTAACGTAGGTATTTTGAAAAATTTTCTTTACCGACGTCGATCAAGTTTCTCCACGTATTTCACTTCACCTTAATATACGGATACTTATGCGGACCAATCATTTCAATATACATCCCACACGGACAACTAGATATGGTATACTGATATCTGGCTAAAACATTCAGATGTCTAATAGATGTATACAAAAGTATACGGAATGTGCTGGGGCATGTACAAATGTCCGCGCCGTCAAAGTATAGTATATGTATTTGTGAACATTCCACTTTCATTTAATATACATACTATTCACGTATAATATTATACGTATTTTATACATATATAAGACGTATTCTAAATGTAGGTGGAATAATTTAAAAAAAGTATTATGTATTTTGCACTAAATGCATTTTTTTTAGGAACAATTTACCACGATCTGTTCAGGGACCCGAAATCTTCGAGATATACAAACATCTGACATTGAAAAAATCCCCACGGTGGTGACCGGGGATTCGAACCCGAATCATTTTGGTAACAGACTATAGTAGTGCTGACCACTAGGCTACCGTAGTCCTATGGATGATGCGACACGTTTCGTATATTAAAACACCACAGTAATAAGTTTAATTATAATTTGGTTTAATCAATATCATTTATATTGCCAATCTCTGACCAAAAATAAGGACATATATATATATATATCTTATATATACCGGATGGCCCACGCAACGTGTGCACCGTTATAACTTCCAAAGTATACGTCGCACGAAAAAATGTTATATACAAAAGTTACATGGTTTAAAATGGTGCACTACGTAGTGCATCAATTTTTTTTATAGGTCGAGGCGTTTCAAAGATTTAAAGGACAACTTTGTTTTTTTAAACAGAACACTATATTTTTTATAGCAAAATATGGTAGAGTATTGAATTCTGGGTAAAAATTGTTGACCTTTATTAGCCCTAAACCTAATAGCTAACGAGTAATTTCACTTTATTACTTGAAAATTTTCTTCACGTAATATCAAGTTGAAGATTCAACCTTATCACAGATTTCCGCAGGACAACGATGTTTACGTGGCAGTGAGTGACTAGTGGCTTATCGCAACTAACGTAAGTGTTCAAAGTGATATCCATTGGCATCAATACAGTGATACAATTTATTAAGTAATGAAGAAACTGCATTCTGAATCATATTCGGACTGAATGTAATGCATGCTTCGCGAATACGATGTTTCATATTCTCAGGTGTCGTTGGTGGTTCCCGATACACTGCATCTTTTAATGTGCCCCACAGAAAATAGTCTAAAGGAGTAAGGTCTGGTGAGCGTGAAGGCCACAGAAATTGTCCACCACGACCAATCCATCGATTGTGAAATTTTATATCCAGTACTTGCCTTACATACATGCGTAATGTGTAGGACAACCATCATACAGGTACCAGATTTGTACACGGATATTTAATGGTACATTTTCCAATACAGATGGTAAAGTGTTATTCAAAAAGTTAGCATATTTCTGTCCTGTTAGTCGAACATTAATAAAATATGGCCTAATCAATTGGTTGCCCAGTATTCCACACCACACATTAACGCTCCATTGACGTTGGTGGTCGATTTATCTCATCCAGTGAGGATTTTCTGGTGCCCAATAGTGCGTATTTTTCAAATTAATTTACCTGCGATTAGTAAACGTTGCTTCATCAGTGAACAACACTTTTTGTAAAAAAAAAAAAATTATCATTGTTCATTTCATGCAGGAACTACTGACAGAACTGAACGCGGTTTTCATACCATGGAATTCCTGATTCATTCCACGGAGCTCCTGATGAAGTGCTAGGTGATAGGGATGATGTTTTTCGTTATGAAGAATTCGTAGTACACTTATTTTGCTAATTTCAAATCCTCGTTAAATCTGCCGCATACTAATATGAGGGTTTTCTGTTATCGCTGCTAGGACCGCAATAGTATTTCCACCAGAAGTAGCAGTTTCCGTTACGTTACCTTTAGTAACATTAAAACTTTTAGTTCGTCGAAGCGATTCACACATTCTCTCAAATATGGCTCGAGATGGCTGATTTCGTTCAAGATACCTTTCGGCATACATAGCTTTGGCTCTGATTGCATTTTTATGACACTCACCATAAACTAAAAGCATATCAACTTTTTTGCTATTCTCGTGAGAAACGGCAGCTATTGCCTCGTTTCCTCGAGCTTTTAAATCCACTTGCCAGGGGGAGCCGCGCAATACCGTCACGCTTAGCGAGGGTATCGCGAATTGAGGATGTTTTCCTGGAGGAGCAGCACTGGGCTACCACGTCCAGAGGTTCCTTCGATCAGAAAGGACCTCGATGAGAGAAAATCCACGCCTTTTATACCCGCGGAATCCATGGGCCCTATTACTACATCGTCGGGTTCCCACTCTGGCCCGCGTTCTATGACGTACTATTGGACACGATGGTTACCCTTAGACGAATTCGTAATTTCTCGCCCTTTGATCACCGGGGTCAAGGCCGTGGTCATTTCCCCCAATCGGGATGATTTATGTTACCGTTTGATTTGATTTGATCGAGTTTCCATCTCGCGACCTCGTGACTTTGCCCATGTTGTACCTTGTATCACGTGGAACAAAATGTACAATTTGGCAATAATATCTGATTTGAGTATTTAATAAAATGACAGTGCTAACATATTTGGCAAAAATAGTTGATTATCATTTTTTATTAAAATAAAAAACGGTTTGAATTATTTTTGCAATTCAAGAAAGAAAGAAGAATGAATTTGGCGAAGTTTTTTTACACCTAAGGTGTCTTTTGAGATTTTATTTACGCGTGCTTCTTTTTTCTTCAAATCAAAGAGGGATAATTACGAATAATATTTTCTGGGGAGAGTGGTTGTGGGAGAAATTAATTCGACAAGAGAAGCACGAGAGAGCGATGATACTCGTGTACGGATAAATACATTATGACGTTATGGGACCTTCTGCTCTAACTAATCTTCTTTGCTTTTCACTGAATATTAAGAGATCCGCAAATACACAAGTGTACACAAGTGCTTCATTTGCAAACTGAGCCAATCCTGCTGGATAAGAATAGTAAATATTAGTTTATTGTCAGTTAGATATTTACAGATTAGAGGGCAAATTGACCGACATGGATATACCATATAGGAGATAAGGACAACCTTGCCCTGATACTGACTGATTCTTGATATGCATTTGATTCCCTTAAGGTGAAGTGAAACCCTCTCCAAATCAGTCTTCTACTATATTTCGCAAGAATACTTGATTTGAGCTTTTCATGGGGAAGGGAGAAATTTCAGCTATTTTTGCAATTACTTTAATAAAGATAAATGTATTTGGCTACATTTTTGTACACAGCATGTGTTTTGAGCGGATTAGATCCAAGACGAACTTGTTATCTGATCTCTAGACAAGAAACTCTTCTACCACACGTATGTCTTCTAAGTGGATGCGAAAATAAGTAACCTCATTTCTCCTCTTGGATATCCAATTAGGTATAACCGGATAAGGGCGTACACATGCGCACGTCCGTTGCTGGCAAATTCTACATGTAAAAAATAAGTCTATATGAGAAACTTGCTTCAGTCAGACGGAATCTCGATATCTACTAAAGACTTGCTTTTGCGATACCATTTTTAAGCTACACGTATACGAATAAAAGTGAGTGTACCTAGATATTGTACGTGATCGAGTAAGAAGTCCATTTAAACTGCAGTAAGATGGTACGTCGATTTAAGGTGATATGAAAGGGTCAGCCTACATATATCTGAAAGGTCTCACATCCTTCGTGAAAGTATTCTCCGAATTGGGTGTACTGATTTGTTCCAAATTTTATCACGTGAATATGGAGGCCCGAAGGTAGGTCCTAAAACTCATGAAATTTCATTTTTCGTAAATAAAATCTTATTCAATGTGAATTAAAACCTACTTGGCGTTTTTCCGTTTTACGCTTTTAGAAGGCTTAGAATAAAAAATTAAGAGTTTCAGGACCTAGCTCAAATAATTCCGAATAACATCCCGAAGAAAGCATTATATGTAATCGTATATCATTCTATACAGCCATGTACTCTTTCGTACATGGATATTTAAAATTGCACATGATGAAGACATAATGGTGTTTGATCACATGTGGAACGTACACTATATATGTATGATCATATGTAGCATCATATGTCATTATATATCGATGCCTATGTGACTCGATATATTCTTGTATAGCTACCAAGGAACAATATATAATCAGATGCAATGCTATGTCTACTAGGACAATGCAAAACTTATTTTTTCATGGGTTCATACATGACAAGATATAATTGTGTATAGGTCCAGAATCGGAAGTATATCCAATTATACAGGGTATAACAGAGCTCGTAGTTACGGTTGATACATCGCTATCTTGATTGAAAAAGGAGTCGAAAAGTCCTGTACTACTTTTTTCTATCAGTGCATAAATTTCCTGTAATAACTACCAAGGAACCCGAGGTGTATCTCGTCGATTTTCTTCATTCTGTGATATGTTACAGTATATGAAAGAACATTAGGGACGTATTTTTTTATACGTGCTAACTCGGCGATTTAAGGGGTGAAACGGACCTTTAAAGTTCACCCCCGAAAAACGTTATTTTTTTTTTAATATGTTTCCGCGGTCGACATCCAAGAGAGAAAATCGTTCTTTATCGTACCACGATCGATATCGCAGAGAGCGCTCTCGCGACGCTCCGCGCTCGCGAGCCGCGCTTCCCTCTCTCGAGGCTTCCCTACTCTTACGCCATCCTACTTGCGCATGTCCTACGTATGCCGAAATAATGGCCATGGTACAGTTTCGCGCACTTTGATTTTGGACCCGATACAATACTGTACTAATAAATACATAATATAATATAAAAAATCTATACTTTACNAAACCGTTTTCTTTTAATAAAAAATGAGAATCAACTATTTTTGCCAAATATGTTAGTACTTTCATTTTATTAAGTACTCAAATCAGATATTATTGCCAAATTGTACATTGGGTCATCCCTCGCGTTGTTTACATCTTCTCAAGAGTTAGATGGGGTGATGTGGTCCAGAGGGAAAAGGAAGGCGCCTTCATTCGGTCTCCCTGACCCGTGTGTCATCCTCGGCACACTTTGTCTCCACCTCTCATGTCCACCTGAAACAACTTTATAAAATTCGCTGGCATTAGCATTGACGTGGGATCCTCGGAACCTGTAACGGTCGTGTCCACAACCCGGCACATGTCCACTTAGCGATGGGGTGATCAGGCCCATCACCGAACACGGTTCGCGTTGCCGGCATTATCAGGGCGGCGCCTGGGATTAGGTTGAGAAAGGTAATGCATTGGTCCAGTCAGCTGATGGTTTAGATCGTGAGAATGTCCGCAATTTCAGCCGCCCTCTCGTCTTGCACAGCTGGCCCGGACCCCGGTCAACAGCCTTGCTGGACGCCACCTGCGGCACGAGTACCTGACCGGAGGCTCTCTCGGCTAGAAGCGACCCGACTCCTCAGCAGTTTGACGTCGGCGTTGCCAGTGGTCTCTAACCCGTACCTTCTTGCCATCGGACTACGCTTGAGTCCCACCGACCCGTGGCTTTCCGTGGCTTCGGTCTTCGCCGCGAGGCCCCTTAACCCTTGGCCCACGCCACAAGGACCAAGCTAGAGCGCCTTGTAGACTCGACCAAACTGTTCTCACATGCACCGGTCTCCGCCACAGGCCTCTTACCACCCGATCCGCGCCACCGACACCGAGCTAGAGCACCTCGTGACTTGACCAACAACGGTTTTCTCAAGGCACCGGCCTACGCCATGGGTCCCGTACCACCCGGTCTGCGCCATCAGACCCGAGCTAGAGCCCCCCTGACTCGGCCAACGATGACTCCACCCCGTGACGTCGCTTGTCTCATCCTTGCCGCCTCGACCCTCCAGCAGCGCCGCATGCGGCCATCTGGTAGTCCAACTACCAATGATCCTTCGGAATTTCACTCCAGCGCGCTCATCGGTCTCCTACGGCCCAATGTGGTCGAACCTTGGCTTCGCCTCGGTCGACCTCGATTCCAACCCCGATCGTGTTTTCCTTCCTCAATCTATACAGGAGAAAAATTAGGCTCGGGTGACAAGAATCTTACCTTGCTCTACTCAAGAGCGTCGAATGCAATCCATCGACGTAAACTGTTGACTGCAACGACACTCTTCTGTCCCTTGACTTTTCGGAGTTACCGCGGGTCCTCGACTTCGTACCGGTCGTTGGGAAGTACAGCCGTGACTTTAAATGGCCCTTTAGCCTTAGCTATCAACTTTCGACTCTGTCGCGTCGCCGCAGGATTGGCAGCCACCATTACATCGTCTCCTACGTCGTAGCGCGGCGCCTTGTATCTCTTGGCGTCGGACTGCGCCTTCAGCAGAAACTGCTCGGCATCCGTGGCTCGTTTAACTTCCTTGCGAAGCTCTCGGAGGTCCACCTGGTCCAGGGATACCTGAATTTCGGCGATCAGCGCCGAATACGCAGCACTACAAGGCTTGAACCCGTAAAGTAACTGTACCGAACTCTTTTGAGTCGTACAATTAATAGCATTATTAATCACACTGTGGACCTGCTTGACATACTGGTCCCATTTGTCCTCAGGCGACCCTGCACTAGTAGCGGCGAGCGAATTGAAAAAAGTCCGATTTACTCGTTCACATTGTCCATTTGCCTTGGGTGTAGCCACGGCATTTAGGATAGGTTTTACCCCGAGCTTTCGCACGAATGCTGCGATACGATGGGACGTGAAAGCAGTTCCTCGATTACTTATGCTTCGGGATGAAACTTCAAAGATGGCGAACAGTTGATCAAGTGCTTTGATCACCCATTTTGTTTTCGTATCTCGGCCAGGCTCGAGAACGAAAAATTTCGTAAAACTGTCTACAATTACTAAAATTTGCGTATTCTTCCGTTTACTCCGAACAAATGGCCCCACATGGTCTCAATGCAGGATATGAAACGGGACGGCGACCTTCTCAATGGGGTGCAAGAGCCCCGGCTTTTTGTCCCGAGGTTGACTTATAGTACAAACAATTCAGGCAAGCTCGAACATACTTGAACACAAACCGACGCATTCCGGAGAACCAGTCATTTTCCCTTACCTTTTCCAAAATCTTTTCAAGTGCGAAGTGACCCTGATCGTCGCGACACATCTTAAAAAAACGTGGCATCCGTGGAACCACCCACTTGTTTTCTGATTCGCTTTTTCGAAAAACTACTCCGCCCTTAAGGTCATAATTTTCAAAGTATTGCTTCGTATCGGGTTGTACTCCTCCGGCTTCCAAGATTCGTCGTATCACCATGATACGCGGATCTTGTTCCTGCACAGTCCTTATCCATTCTCCCTCGTTAATATCGATAAGTAAGCAATCTACGGGATTTCGGCTAAGGTAGTCCACGTGAGTCGATTGCGCGCCTGGGCGGTACACCACGTCAAAGTCGTAATCCTGCATGTACACCCATCATCGCACTACTCTAGAATGAATGTCTTTCTTTTCGGCAGTCGCTCTTACCGCACTGCAATCGGTAACGACTGTGAATTTAATTCCCAAGAGATAAACTCGAAAGACTTCTAATGCGGTTACTAGTGCAAGCGTTTCTAAATCAAACGACTGATATTTCTGTTCGTTTACAGTCGTTTTTCGACTATAATAAAAGATGAACTGTTTTTCCTTGTCCTTTTTCTGACTTAAGATAGCCCCTAATCCGATCGCGCTCGCGTCCGTGTGAACCCCCGTGTCAAGTGCCGGGTCGTAAATAGCTAAGACCGGCCTGTCATAGAGTGTTTGTTTGATTTCATCAACCGGTGTAATGTTATAATATGTTATTAATTATTAATATCCAATAATGAATGATAATAATTATGAAAGTTTAATAAAAAATGGTAAAATGATTAAGATAGCATTTTTATTTTATTCGCGTAATCTACAGAACATACATGAATGGAACAAATATGTAGATGATAATATTCTTCATTCTATGTACACTTTTCATACAATGACAAATGATTTAGTCAACATGTAAAACAATATAATGAGTTTGATAATAGGACGTTGTGTCGTTGGTCGTTTTAAGAAATGCCTTGTCGCTTTATAAAATTGCTGGCTGAACTGTAAAACAAAGCAAAGAATTGAATGAATATCTGACTATTTGATCACGTTTAATAAAACGAGTAGACGTTTTACAAAAAGCCAGATTTTACAGTTTGGCCACGACATACATAATTAGATATACTTCTAATTCTGGAGCTATACACAATTATATCTTGTCATACATGAATCCATAAATAAGTAGGTATTGCATTGCCTGAGTTGATATAGTATTATATCCGATTATATCTATATTGAAGTATTATATCTGATTATATATTGTTCCTTGATAGCTATTCAAAAATATATCAGGTCACGTAGGCATCCATGTATAATGACATATGATACTACATTTGATCATACATAAACAGTATACGTTTCGTACATGATCAGACATCATTCTATCTTGATCATATGCAGTTTTAAATAACCATATACAAAAGAGTACATGACTGTATAGATTTACATATGGTTATATGTAATTTTTTTACTCGGGTACTTCTTTCCATAAGTCCCGGGTTTGATTCCCGACAACTCTGATAAACTTTCCAGGGTCTCAAACAGAGCTTATCTACAAATCCTTACTAACGATCCCTTGGACAAACTCAGAACAAAGCGTGAAATTTGTTAGTTAACTCGGTCCGATGAGAAACCTGATTTTTGTGACAACAGCCCGACAAAAATTAATTACATATATTCATGTGCGATTATATCTAATTCCTCAGATGTGAGCACACGCAAAAAATGTCGCGATCTAATTAGATTTGATCATACATATACAAACATGTATGATGATACGTGATCGTATACAATGAGGTCGCGCCATTTTTCGGACCTAATAACATCTGACGAATCACATATAATGGTTTATGAATATGTATAATTATTTTTTCTCAGGATCGAAATGAAATGTTGCAGAATCAGATGGGAAATTTTGGAAATTACTTGCACGAATGATTGCAAGAGAATGGTGGCTTGTCCCGCGGGTAACACGTGTTTTTGGACTACAAATTTAATTGCAGTTAAACGTCATAGATGACGTCATTGGTCCATTAGAGTATTAAAAATCGTGAATCCACAAGATTTTGGCACTTTTCTTAGATTTTTTTAAAATTATTCTACTAAAATGACACGTGGAATGCTTCATTCCGTATAATTTTCAACGTAGAATATAACACAGTTCAACATAAATATAAATGTCGGTAACGTGACGTGCCATCTTATGTTACCACTTAAATATCCAATACGGCGTTACCACCAAAAAGGGTACAGATGAATTTTATTTTAACGACGTCGATTAAATTTCTAAACGCCTTTCATTTCCCCTTAAATGTTGCTACCTACCTAGTTGTTCTTTGAAATACCGTGTGAAAAAAGTGCAGTGCTTAGACAGTGTTTCTTTCTAAGGTTTCAGTATGGAAATCTGAAACTCCAACATACTTATGAAAGTTGCTAATTAAAATCGGACTCTACGGTCACCGGTTGTAAAGAAGAAGCATGACGGTAAGTGATTCAGTACATATGCAAAATATTCTCTATTTTGAGATTTGCCACTGAGAAAACAAAATTATACCTGAGCTCGAAAATAGCTTTGTTAAAGTAATATCATTTAAAAATAACCAAGTAATTGGTAAAAGTAATCAAGTGACTGCTGCACTGTTGTCAAGTTCAATCGTTTAAAATTAAAATGTTCAAAATAACACATCACTCACACACCGTCGGCATAGTAGAGACCTTGCGGTCCGGCTAGGAACGTCCGAGGGCGTTCATTCCATGGCCTCGAGAGTGGGCCCCTCCGGGTTCGACGCGATCGTGGCCGCCGGCTCCTGAGACTTGTCCTCCGTTTGAGTGCCCCTGTTAGTGCCGGTGGCTTCCTCCCCAGCCTGCGTGGCAGCATCCATTTAGGCGCCGTCGCCTTTACCCGGGTTTGGGTGGCCGCGTCCACGAAGGGGTTCACTGCCCCTAGCCAGGCGTTGAACCGATACACCGGCTGGGTTCTGTTGAGAAGGGGCCAGGCTAACCCGCACCCTTCGCGGCCCTGATGCCCTAAACGGATGACCATTTTCCCCAACGCATTCATTAACCCAGACTGGTACCCTTCCAGCCAGAGCAGGCCTCCCAAGTAGGGCCGGATCAGGTCGATCTGCCCGGACATGGTTCTAAATAGGCGGAGTCTGTCAGGGACCCCCTCTGGTGGATCGACCAACCGATAGGTCAGCAGCGGCGACGGATTCGGAATCGTATCCGTCGACGAAGGGTTTCGTGGAAGGGTTTCCGTGTCGTCTCTCTGTCGAAGCCGGCCGTCCGGTACGTTGCCTCGTCCTCGTTGTCGGACTCGAGGTCGTTGATCTCGAAATCGTCGGGCCATCTGGTGGAATTGGCCGACGAGGAGCGGTCCCCCTCGGGATCAGAGTTCACCTCCTCGTCAACGAGCTCGAAGTCCCCGGGATCGCTGTTGGTTTCTTCGGGTTGTTCGATGGGCTGGGCCGACAAGACGAGTTCGTCCTCCCGTTCTGAATCCAGGCCCTCGTCGGCGGAGACATCCTCCCATCCCTCCAAATCCGCCATCGGGTCTGAGACTGGGATTGCGATGATACGGAAGCGGTTATAATTCTGAAAGAGAAGTGACTGTAACAGGTTCAATGCTGTCCGGTTCGAAACGGAGTGACTGGAGCGAAAAGGGAGATCCTGCGGGAAGGTTTAAGAGTAGAAAGGTTTGAGGTCTTCTATGGCAACCTTCCCTAGGGAGTTCCCCTGAAGATCGCTTATTACATAGACCACTCGTGATAGCGCCTTGCTAATGACGAATGGTCCGTGGAACGGGGTAGCCAGCTTGGCGGAGCGATTTTTCGCGGCTGAAGACAGCACAGTCGGGTTCCTAAGGTTATGGAGCCATCGCAAGCTGCTGTGATCACGGTGAACTCATAGCCCTCTAGGTAATATCGGAATTTACGGATGACCCATATAACCGCAAGACACTCTTGTTCAGTGACCGTGTACTTCCTCTCGACGTCGGTTAAGGCACGACTGGCGTATGCGATTACCCTTTCGTCACCGTCGCGGGCCTGAGTAAGGACGGCTCCAGGGCCCACGCTGCTAACGTCGGTCTGGAGCGTAAACGGGAGGGTGAAGTCAGGACAGACCAAAATTGGTGCTGACGTTAACTGGAGCTTTAATTCGTCTAGAGCGCTTGCTGTTGGTAACTCCATTCCCATTCCCTTTGCTTCCTGGTGAGGTTGATCAGGGGTTCAGCGACGGTAGCGAACTCTGTGATGAATCTCCGATAACACGAGGCCATCCCTAGAAATCGGCGTAGTTGTTTCAAGTTGCGCAGCGTGGGAAAGTCAAAAACGGCGGAGGTCTTCTCTGGATCTATGATGGGCAGTATTAAACGCGAAACGTAGGGTTGGTAAGTGATTATCCCAATAGCGATGGTTATTTTCTAGACACGCCACCAACATGGTCTTCAGGACGCGATACACTCACTCGACGGGGTTCGATTGAGCGTGATACGGAGGGATTCGACAAAACTTGATTCCATACGATTCCGTCAGTTCTTTCAGCGCGAAATTCACAAATTCGGTACCGTTGTCCGTGAGTAGTACCTTAGGTACGCCCCACCCACAAAGGACCAATTCCTCCATTGCTTCTCGCATAAGAGCTCCCGTAGCTCTCCAGAGCGGCTTGCACTCTACCCATTTGGTGAAGACGTCCTGAATAACCAACAGATAGACGTTCTGTTTCTTACTGGGTGGAAATGGACCCATAATATCCGCGGCCACCATATCCCACTGTTGTGCTACCACACGGGAACCGAACAATCCTGCCGAACGCCCTTGTTCCACCTAAATGCTCTGACACATTTGACAACGGCGTACATAAGTCATCACATCGTTAAACATTCCGAACCAAAAGTAGTCGCGGGCTAACCGACGAAAGGTTTTGTCGACGCCTAAATGACCCGCTTGTTGGTCATCATGAGACTCTTGCAATGTTTAGTATCTCAGGTCTTTTGGTAACATCTATTTCTAGCTATCGAAATCGTGAGATATTTCGCCAACTATCGGATCTGCCCTACGATAATACAAACGTTCACCCTCGCAACGCCAGCCAGGAAATCTATCAGGGTCCCTCTGTACCTCTGCCACGCGCTGACAATACCATGGATCCTTGGTGTCTAATTCAGCGGTACACAAGACTGAGACATTATCCTCCTCCGCCTGCGAGAGGGCATCCGGGACGGTATGGGCACTCCCTTTTCGGTAGAGCATTTCATAATCATAACTTTGCAAAGCAAGAGCTCAGTGCGCTAATCGCCCGGTTGGATTTTTCAAGTTATGCAACCAGCGCAGACTACTATAGTCCGTGACCACCCGGAAATGGTAACCCTCTATGTAAGGTCGAAACTTGCCAACTGCGAAGATAACGGCTAAACACTCCAATTCGGTGACGGTATACTTCCGCTCGACGTCGTTAAGCGTCCTACTAGCATAGGCGATGACCCACTCGCGATTGCCCTATTCTTGCGATAGAACCGCGCCTAAACCGAAGGAACTCGCGTCTGTCTACACGATAAAAGGCAACGAAAAGTCGGAACACAGAAGAATGGGAGCGGTAGTTAAACGACGTTGAATCTCTCGGAAAGCGGAATTTTGTTCGTGGTCTCACATCCACACAAAGTTTTTCCTGAGTAGACGGGTTAACGGTTCACTAATTTGGGCGAACTGAGGGATAAACCGTCGATACCAACTTACCATGCCCAAGAAACGGCGAAGTTGTTTTACAGTCCGAGGGGGAGGAAAGTCCAACACGGGAGCAACCATGTCGGGATCGAAGGCCTTCCGCATCTACGAGAAATCCCAGATACTTAACTTGAGAACGCAAAAGTGGCTCTTATCTAGGTTGATAGTAAGCCCAGCTTGTTTAAGTCGATCAAACACTAACCGTAACTAATGGAGGTGTTCATCAAAGGAACGCGCTGCAACAATAATGTCGTCCAAATACGCAAACACGTGGGGTTTCATTTCAGGTCCGATAAGACAGTCAATCAACCGCTGAAAGGTAGCCGGTGCACTCGTCAATCCGAACGGCATTCGGACAAAGTGGTACAGGCCTTTTCCCGGGACGGCAAACGCGGCGATTTCTTTACTAGATTCAGACAGAGAAATTTGGAAGTAAGCTTGACTTAAATCAAGGGTGGTAATATATTTTGCATAATTTATCGAGAATCCCCTGAAATAACGGTAAGGGGTATGCATCCTTCCGTGAAATGTTTTATTTAAACTGGAAGTGAGAATTCTAATCCGAGTAGGGTGGCTGATCAACCTTGATCTGAAGGGCAGTTCGTCTTCGACGAACTGTTCCTTGTAATAGGGGCCGCAGACTAATGATTTCCGCGACCTATGGTTCTTCTCGGAGCTGTGCTCTACGGGGGTTAGTGCGACTTATATTAAATAATCCAATCGCAGCGATTGGCTGGTTTAAGGTTTGTCAGAGGTTATGGTAGTCGGAGTCTGACACAATGCAGAGCCGATGAGAAGTTGGTAGGATTTTTGTGGAAGGATTGGAGCGACAAGGATGTGGGATGGCGGCTTTGACAGGCTCACTGGTTTTAGGTACTGAAAATAAACAAATAAAAAGGCATACGTTCGCTTCGGGATTTTGAGTCCTAGCCCGAGTCGTGAGAGGCAATGCCCTGTCCTCAGAGGATAAGGACGAATCCCAACACAAACGTTTAGTGTTCTTAAGCGTCACGCGATTCGCGATTCGATCCCGATAATAATTCGAGAAGTTAATTTTTTGGCCATGATCAAAATGCATGCGCGCGCGATCCTTGCTAGAATCCACGAGAGACTTCTTGATCCTCGCGGTTCCACTTACAAAATTGAAGAGAACTCTGTTCGTCGCCTCGCACTTGCAGTCCGTGATTCCTTCTCGCGCGACCTCCCTTCTCTCGTTTGGATATCGCTGCGCATGGTTGGGATGCGCCGAAATAGTCGTTGAGGTGCAGTGTCACACGTTGATACTTTGACACGTTATACTGTATATGCATATGGCGAAGGTTTTTTTACACATGATTATAAATTTTTATAAATTCCAAAATAGTTCATGTAGATAATGGTATTGAATGTAGAACATGAGGCTCTAAAGTTATTAAAGTGTAATTATTAGTGTGTAGTAATTTAATAATTGTTCTAACTGTGGGAAATACTTATTTGTCACTAATTTTTTTCAGTATCCGTGTCTTTGGTCAGTAATTATTTATGCAGCATGTGCAACTGGATTGGCGGCGGTGGTGAAAACGTATCTCGTTTTAACGTGTGGTAAAGTTAAGACGGACAAGACGTTGAATGACCACGTCGTGATAATAACTGGTGCAAACAGAGGTGTGTACAATTGTATATCAGTATATTTGGACATAATAGATTCTGATTGATTTCACAATTTTTTAATGTCATAGGGCGGCGTAAATAAATAATTGTATAAATGCATTTTATGTCACACAAGCATAGTTTACACGTCTTCTCGCGATTGTCTTCGGTACCTAAAGTTGACCTTTCTGCAACAGAAGATGTCAATAAATGGGATGGAGTGGGGGCAGTACAGGAAAAAGCCTCAAAACGTCCTAGAACGAAAAAGTGTCCATATCTGTACGCAAAAGGACGCGTAACCCATGCTTTTGTTATATAAAGTATCGTGTGTACCATGGATGCAGAGGTCCTTTACGCCCCGCGTGCCCATTCGCGAGCCTATGACTCGTATCGCAAGGTCATGCTGGGTGTTAAAAAACCCATTTTGCCTCCTTGGTGCACAATGTACTATTGATGTACTTGCACTTATTTTTATGTTGCTGCTAGCGTTCTCAATTTCGATACTCTCCAAAACAGCATCTATCACAAAATCTAAGAGCAGCTTTGCAATAACGTTATAACGGTTGCTTATCAACATAATTTTGCGACACTTAATACGAAGTGAATCATGATTTTTCTCTTTGCGTATTGGCGAAGTAGGGAATGTTTCATATTTGTTATTTTTACCGAGTTTCTTTTAGGTATAGGTAAGGAAACTGCTCTTGATTTCGCTAAGAGGGGCGCGAGAGTGATTCTTGCATGTAGAGACTTATACAGTGCCGAAAACACTAAAGGTAAACATAACAGATTGCCAAATTCCATTCTAGACCGGACAGCGCCGGAGCGTTTAGCGTTAGAAAAACTCGCTCGAACTGGTTCTCGCGGACAGGCTTCCCAAAATCCGAAATATTGACAAGCTCAGCTGATCGCTCGTGAAACGCTCTCCTCGCTCTCTCGCCAGTCACTTTCTCTTTCCTATTTTTGAAATTTAATTAAATTCGGTCTCAGGAGTCGTGAGGCTCGAACCCTCGAAGGATGCAGTTTTTCGGTGCATAGGCACGGTCAAAAGTGCATACCATTGCAATATATATATTTATTCATTACGAACGCACGTGCAGGGAGCGTTACGTAGGGCGTAACACTATACCATACCACCATCCATATTGAAATGTCCGCGTAGGGCTCAGCTGAATGGCCTACATATTTATTCTTTTCTTTAAACCTCGCTGACCTCCGAGATGTGATTTCTCATATCGAGACGTCACAATCTACAACTAAATATTTCTTTGAGTACATACTTCATATTAATAATAAAATTTCTTTTGTACGAATGGGAGTATTTGTACTTGGTTTAAGTGCATTTTAGTTTCCCCGCTGGTAACTGTCTCATTTATATCAAGCATTTATTTTTTTTAATTCAACCAAACTTTTTTCTCAGTACAAGATGAACTCTAGAATGGAAGTTTAACATTGTATTTCAGAAGACATTATAAATCAATCGAAGAATGAAAACATATTGGTTCATCATTTGGACTTATGTTCTTTAACATCGGTACGAAAATTTGCCAGAGAGATTATTTCAACAGAAAACCGTCTAGATGTTCTTGTTAACAACGCTGGAGCACATATAAAAGAGAATTACAAGACCGAAGATGGTCTTCAAATAGGAATGCAGATTAATCATTACGGTCCCTTTTTATTGACTTATCTATTGATAGGTGTGTAATATGAATACAATTTTAACAACACTTTTATACAAAAAATAATTCCTATACGTATGTATGATATTTATTCGAAGTAAATATTTTGCAGATCTGTTGAAGAAGTCGGCGCCCAGTCGCATCGTACACGTATCGTCAATCCTTCACAGATTGGGTAGAGTCGAGTGTGATAACATGAATTGTGAAAAAAGCTTCAACGACTTGAAGGTCTATTTTAATAGTAAATTGTATAATTTAATATGCAGCAATGAAATGGCAAGGCGATTATCTGAAACGAGTAAGAATAATTCATTATTTATTAATAATATTTACTGTAGCAAAAGGTACGAATCACGTTTCGTGTAACTTCGTATTGGAATTTATACATGTGTGATTGTAACAATGTTATGATATTTTTTAGGAGTCACGTCTAACAGTCTTCATCCAGGAGTGGTGAAAACAGATCTTTTTAGAAATATGCCTTTTGCCTGGAAATGTTCTATGAAAGTTCTTGGCCTATTCCTGAAGGTTTGTCATATTATTTTAAGAGGTAGTTTTTCTAGTAAGTCTTGTGATCGCCCAAGATGACACCGAGTGTCACCAACCTATGCTGAAATTAAAAAATTAGAAAATTCGTGCTCACCGCCATCGTTAATTATGCTGAATTGTGACGGCAGAATTCTGCCACATGACAAGAGATAAATTTAACTTCATAATTAAACTAATTTTATTTGTCCATTCTGCAGTATACATATTTCATTAAATATTCCTTTAATAATATATTTTATTACTCAAATTTTCAGACCTCTAAGGAAGGAGCTCAGACGACAATATATTTATCAATAAGTGATGAGGTTGAAGGAGTTTCGGGAAAATATTTTGTTGATTGCAAGGTATCGTATATCATTACGTAATATTAAAAACCATTATTTTGAACGTACATTGTTAATATTATTTATGGAGAAAACAATGTTATCTGCGACATTATTTTCAGGAAGTAACTCCTTCAGTAACAGCGCGAGACGAAAAGATAGCAAGAGAATTGTGGGATAAATGTTGCGATCTAGTTGGCTTGAAAGTTGAGGAGAGAAACATTTGAAGAATAACTTAAGGCCAAGTTATGTGAAATTGGGTATATATATTTTGAAAATTAAATTACAACATATTAAGGTGATATGAAAGAGTCAGCCTCTATATATTTGAGAAGTCAAATCGTTGATGAAAGTATTCTCCGAATTAGATGTACCGATTCGTTTCAAATTGTACAACGGGAATATGGAGGTCCTAAAATAGGTCCTGAAACTCATGAAATTTCATTTTTCAACAATTAATTTATTTATCATGGTCTTGAACCAACATGCTGTAACTCTTGCGCGTTTTCAATGTTTTACGCTTCTTGGAGTCTTAGAATTGAAAATGAAGAGTTTCAGGACCTAGCTCGAACAATTTAGAATACCGTAGAAATGGAATATTACGGAGTCAGTCGGGAAAATATGGAAAATACTTTCACCAACGGTTGTAAGAGAATGCTGGCTTGTCTCATAGTAAACGCGTGTTTTTAGTGCAAACATTTAGTTGTAGCTAAACGTCAGAGTAGGCGACTTTGGTCCTAAACAGTCGTTAGAGTAATGAATTCACGGGATTTCGACAGTTTTACGTGGATCTTTTTATCATTACTTTACAAAATGACATATGGAACGCTTCAGTTCGAATAATTCTCAACGTAGACTGTAAAAGACTTCAACATAAATATAAATGTCGGCAACGTGACTCGCCAGCTTATGTTACCACTTAAGTACTCGGAATGACATTACCGCCAAAAAGGGTATAGATGAATTTTATTTTCTCGACGTCGATTAAATTTCTCAGTGCCTTTTATGTCATCTTAATATTTTTGGAATGCGAAAGAGTTAACCCTGTCGCACCCAGCGCCGGTTATATCCGGCATCTGCTAAACGCATCATTTTTAAAATTTATCATACGTAAATATTAGTAAATTAGATCTAGCAATTTTACGCGAGACACTCTTAATGTGTACAATGTGCACTGATGGCTAGTCCAGGTGCGGGAATATGTTACGACCCATGTAACCCTCCCTAGACGTGCATCTGTGTCCTGCACGTGCATCAGGTAACATATATCGGGTTAAGTCCGGGAGGCCCAGGTTTTTTTCAGAGAAACACCATAAAATCGTAGAAGTTTCGATACTTTTTCTTAGGTTTAGATAACCGAGGACCATCCTGACTTAGCCCCCGCGACCAGGGGGGGAGGACAATAAAATATTACTTTTTATTGTACCAGTAGTTTTAATAATAAAANAAAAAAACACGTGTCTCTTAGATTTTTGTGTTCTTCAACATATATGAAAATCAATAAGATCGGGGGCGGACACTTGGGAATGTTTCCTTGTAAGTTACAAATTTCCCCCTTCAAAATACGGTGAAGCTACACAATGCATCGCACTTGTAATAACTGTAAGCAAATCCAGAAACTTGAAATACGTTAGTTTCACTTTACTATTAATCTCACTCCACGTGTAGAGGCGAACTGAGAAGGATACGAAAAAGTGAAACAGGCCAGTCTCATTCCACTCACAGTTTGTGAGGAATGAGGAACGCCACCCGCTCCCATTCCGTCCCAACTCACTATTACTAGTGTCTGGCGTATCACTTTTCCATTTTATTTAAATCCGTCAGGAAAACTCGCACTGCCGTGGATAAAGTTTCATTGAAAAAATTGAGCAATGATATAATTATTTCACCCGCGTCTTTAAGGCTGATACACACATTCGCATTTTGGACGTACGGCTCCGCTGCGGCGCCGCAATCATCGTCAGAGGTACTATCGATTAGATAGGTTGCCGCACACATGCCGCCGGCGACGTTGCGGCGCCGCACGTCCACGCTGCGGACATTGCATCGCAGATCCCTCCGACGCCGCAGCGGCGTCGTACACATAACTGGTCGCTCAATACATTGTTGTATATTGTCCGATACAGACGGAACAGTTGTTTATCGCAAAGTAAAGACATGGTGGAGTTTTTTGACGACATTTTTGACATAGAACTTTTAATTGGTGAAATAAAAAATTATCCAGAAATTTGGGATGTCACCAAAGAAGAATACCACGATCGCACTAAAAAGAGGAGCGCGTGGTCCAATATTTGTCGGATTTTGTGCGAAGAATTCGACGAAAAGAACGATAGTGAAAAAAACGAAATATGTAAGTACATTATTTAAGTTGTTCTATTATTTATTTTTCACTTATTAAAATTCCTTCAGAGTCTAAATCTATTTGGTCCAAAAAGAGGCACTGCCAATATCAGAAACAATAAAATCGGCTAACTTAGATTTTACCTAATTGTGAGTTGAGTAAACAGGCACTGTTGAGGATTCTAAGATACTCCGTTCTATATCGAATCTTTATACAATTATAATACATCTTCAAATGAACCCATCTATATATTGTAGTGGTTATTCTTATATAATAAGTCGTATCGGTAAAGAGAGAGGTGGAGAGAGATAAATAGATGGAGATGGAGGGAGAAATGGAGAGAGATAGATAAATGAGAGGAGGGGATTTTGACTTAGAATATTCTGGAAGATGTGAGATGAAGAGAGAGGGAACAAGGAGGTTCAACGGTGTTCCATTGGACAGAAGAAAGTCGGCCGCCGTTATTAAAGGCCATTGCCCAAATTTTGAGCAAATCTTTGAAGATCGTGGACGCACGATCTGGCGAGTGGTTTCCACGTTCCTCCTGCAAGGCCTGGGCAAACATTATTAATTGGAGTCAAATTGGGGGACAGTAGATATACTGGGCCGGTTCTGGACAGATTAGTGTGCGTGCAAGCATATACAAACACAAACACGTGAGCAGCACCGGCCTATGCGTGTGAGCCCTCTCCCCTTCCATCTCCCCTTGCCCACAAGTCCCTGGACCCCTTCGTGTGCGTACACATGTACATGGACACACACGCACCCATGCGCACCGCCGGCCTATGAGTGTGAGTCCCCCCTTACCCTCAACCGCCTTGCCTACAAGTCCCCGCCCGCCGGACCCCCCTCCACCCCACCCACCAAAACGTCGACGCAACGTCCCCACCCCCCGCGGATGACACTATTGAGATCGAAATTTGCCATCCGCCATTCAATTCCACGAATTCTGCCATCCGCCACTCGATTCCAAGAATCTCGTCGGCACCTTTACTCCCACTCGCGGCGCAAGGGCGGAAGACGCGACGAAATTCTGAGAATTCCCGTTGATTTTATAAGACAGCCGTTATCTCTCTCGACGCAGGAATTCGTCGGCTCACGTCGGTCATTCGACACCGGAAGATTCGCGGTGTAATTGTGCGAATTTGTCGGCCCTTATCGGTCAAAAAATTCGCGGTACAGATACCCGTCAACAGTCGCAATTCTAAGACTTTTGTCCGTCGATTTTGGAGGACAGCCGTTGTTTTCCTCGACGTTGGAATCCGTAGGCACTTTTCAACCATTCGACACCGGAAGATTCGCAACGTTATTCTGGGAACTCACGGTACAGGCATCGGGTGGTAAGGAGATCAATGTTTTGCGACGCGCGGAGGTTCATGACTATCTAAAAGGAGGATCGGGTGGAATAATTCTCTAACCAGAAATAAAATACAGAAACTTCATATTTTATTCTTTAAACCAATATATATTGGAACTAGTCGAAATTTTTATCCGGCGCCTCTTCCAGAACCTTGATTCGAGGTTGCATTGTCAGAAGAATCTCTATAACCGTTGGCAGGATTCGGTGGATTTCGATTCAACGTTGCATGTGAATTATTGTCGTCGAAATTGATACGTGATACGTCTTTCAGGTAAATCCGAGCGCCGTATCCACTCTTGATACCGATCTCGTCGAAATTGCTCTCTTTTCCTCGTACGTCGTTCTCTTCCGTGCGATTGTCCCATTTTTATTTACGTTTCCGAATGTCACCTCAACGTTTACCGTTTGCATACTAACACAAGGGTGTCGTTGCGCCGTCATTTATTGATAAGCGAATAGTCTGAAAACGCGCAAAGGATGTCATCATTCAAGGGGTAGAGTCTTATCGTTTAATTCCTAGAACTTGAAATTTTTGCAAAGCCTTGGCATGCGATTAAAATGATACTGCAAAGTGTAAGAAATTTATTGAGATTGTGGAGGGGGCGTATCAACTTTTGAAGAAACAAAGTTCGAACGCGAAAATTGAAAAGTAGGTAAAATTTGGTATTCGGAATATTACGCTACTCTGTAAAATTTTGAAAAAAAAAACGTCACGCTAACGATCAGGGAGAAGACAAAGATCTTAACGACCATCGATACACTAAAATCTCTGTATGAAAAGTTTAAACGATATCGAAAGAGAGGCGAAGGAACGGTAAGCGAGAGACGAAGTGATAGAGTACTGGCCAATTTAAAATAAGTAGCACTAACCCCCGTAGAGCCAAGCTCTGGGAAGAATCATAGATTCACGGAGCCAAGTAGTCCGCAACCCGGTCCTAAAACTCAATCAGTAGGAATAGATCTCGTTTAGGCTGATCAGCCACTCCCACAGTAAAGTTAGGATTCTCTGAACAAGGTTCAAAAAGGAACCCCAAATTCATTCCTCTAGTATCAGCTAGCCTTGTGCTCGGAATAGAATTCTGCGCGCGGATCAAGTAAAACGGAAAGCCGACAAACAAAATCTAAATTAATTTCATGTCTCAAGAATCGCGAGGCTCGAACCCTCGTAGGATGTAGCTTTTACGTTGCAGAAGCACGGTCTAAAGCTGCATACCATTAAAATACAGTATGCACACTTCGACAACGAAGAGTAGCACTAAGTTGGCAGGACGATAAAAGAATCGTTGTACCAGATATGACCGATACTTTTCCGTGGGGGTGCGGACAGAATGAAATAAACCAGTAAATGTGTAAAACTGCCTACCCATTATTTTCGTACTTTTTACAAATCCGACTTACAAAACCAACTGTTATGCGAATCGTCAAAACCTAACCATTTCACAAAAAGCCTATTTCCGCGCTTCCTGAGTACCTTCTCTATAAGATAAACGTCGGTACATTTAACGCTGTTAAGTTCTTGTTCATAGAAGCCGCCTTCAATGGGGTGATCTTGATAGCCTTTGAGATTATACGTCACTGGATCGGTATTTTTAACTTGACTTATCATAAAAATTTCTGTCGTCCAGTTAGGTGTATAGCCTTTCTCGAAAACGTGATTAAATTTATTTTTTTTACCTTATCTCCTACTTTAAACTTTGACCGTTTAAGTGTAGATTTAGTCTTAAAATTGTTGAAACGTTGAACATTCGAATGCCCGTCATCTTCGACGAGTCCATAGCGCACTGTGAGACGCATGCGCACCAGCCTTACGCCTCGTCAACATTCAACACAGAAACGAGATTCGAATCTCCGTTCAACACTAAGACCTGTGCTTACTACCGAGCCGATGTTGGTTACACGTATACGGGAAGCTGATTAACCGTTTTAGTGTCAGGGGTTTTCAAAAATCCGTGTCGGATTGTGCCAGGAAGCACGATAGCGTTGCGAATTGACGATCGGGGCCAAACATTGCGACACAGTTCACCACAGTACGCGAAAAGCGCGATCGCGCTGCGTGGAACTAAACCGGTTAAGAAAGATGGGTTGACGGTGAATGCTAGTACGCTTCTGGTCAGTAATGCCATCTGTTATCTCTTCGAGGAAATTCACTATGAAATGAACGCCATTGAGATCGATCGAAATGAGAACGTTGAACTCGCGAGTCTCATGAAGGGCTAACCTTTCCCTAACACCTGGTTAACGCGCATTGATGGAAAACGTCGGTTGGCTCACCGAGCTAACAAAACTGAAAACATTCATCATTTTTAGGTGTCACATACTTTATTGAATATTTAACTTTGTTTCATTTAGTAGTTCGTTCAAATTAGTCTTTTATCCTTAATACAGTTTATTTTGTTCACAATTTAAACGTGTAATTTATTTCCTTAGTTCTTGTCCTACTCGCGCACCCCAGTCCCTGGTCAAATGATTAAATTCGCGGCCAAAAAAGATGAAGATGCAGCTTCTAAATCGGTCTACGTAGTTGTCGGTGGTGTCACTGTTTTGACGACATTGTCGTAACAATACATATTCTTGTTTTTCGTTGCAGGCACTAAATTGATTAAGAAGTGGCGAAACATTAAAGACAATTATTTTAAAAATTTGAGGAAAAAATCAAAATCTGGACAAGCTGCTGACTCCGGGCGACGATACATTTATGCTCGGCAATTGTCGTTCTTGAAACAAGCTGCTGGTACCACATACGCTCAGCGCAACCAACCTGTTGATTCAGAAAATGAGAATCTAGAGCAATCGCAGGATAACACAGTAAATACAATATCAGAAGAATCTCCCGAGGATCATCGGCCTTCCCTCTGTAACGGAATCTCAAAGAAGCGTAGACGTGATCTGGAGTCTTCAATGATCGATTTCATAAAAACTCCAGCTACTCCTGCAACTGTAACGGTAGTACCAGCAGCAAATCCAGACAGATCATTTTTCGAAAGCATCCTTCCCTTTTTGAGTAGTTTTACACAAGATGAAAAATTGGAATTTCGTAGTGAAGTACTCAGTATAATCAAGCGGATGAGAAAGTCCCAGTCGAATACCTGAAGAATTTGTCTACGAACACATCAGTAGTTATTCTGAACGCCCACTACATATTTCCTAGCATCAAACACCTCCAGATGTAGAGTACATATTTTTGAAAACATGAGGTTCAAAATAATAATTTCTTTAACAATTTTTTTGAAAATTGTTATTGAGTAAGAATTAGCGCCTCTAAAACCAATTACGTGTAAAACAGTATCGCCAAGTACAGGACTGTCGTGAATTTATCTACTTAATAACCGATTATTTATATCTTATCCGAAATCTAAGTCCATAAGGCGCTAGATATTTGCTTATATGACCTGCTACCGACTTACAGGTTTAATTTTTCAGTTTACAAAATACAATGCCTAAACTACTTCGTTATATTGCTGCCGGTACTTAAATATAAGGATGACTGTTATTTAATAATGTGGGTATGTACTATTGAGTGATTACTTGGTGGTTGCGTGCCTTTTCGAAAACAAATTTGTCTTGTAACGCGGCGGATTGTGGAGCCTCCTCCATGTTCCAAAGCGGTGCCCTTTCCGGTCCGAAGGCTTCCGAGGTACGGGGGGAGGTCGCGAAACTGTGGTCAAAAAGGGCTCGAGGCAGGTGCCTCAATGTGGCAGAAACCCTGTGTCAAGAGAGAGAGCCCTCCATCAGGCCGCCATATTGGGAAACGCGGACCCTTCCAGACCCTCAAGGGTGTTGCGGAGTCGATCGGGCCGACCGCGGCGCATCCACGAGGTCAGGGCTCGTGGACGCAAAGAGAATGACCTGGAGCACCGATGGCACCGTGGGATCATGGCGGATTGGAGTCCCGCCCTGGCACCGAGACTCCACGGAGCAGGGCCCGCGGTCGGTAAGAGGGCCTCGCGAGGAACTATCACCCCGAAAGCGAATCCGAAGTCCCTCTACTGGACTTCTGCGAGGCCATGTGACCCCGTGGGGCCTGGAATGACGCGGGGGGTCGCGAGGACCTCGAAAAGGTGTCGTCGCGATCCGACCCCTTAGTCTGCGTCTAGCCTGCACTCGTGTTTCGGCCAGCCGTTTAAAGTTCGCCTTAGATTTCGAAATTGTGGAAAACGACCTATTTCGGTCTGGCGAGTAGTTTCGGGTCAGTTTCGTGATACGTGAAGTGCTGTGCGTGTGTGCGCCAGAGGTCTGCGGGGACTATGGCGGAGTTTACGCCAAGGCTGCCCACACGCAGAGACGTCCGGGACCGAGCGTCGGAGGGAGGCTGCGCGATCGAAGGGAGAGCCAGGGTCGTTGAGTCGCGTTTTTTGGGGACGGTTAAAGCCGTAAGGGACCCCTGCGGTAATGTACTCGCGCCGCCTCGTGGAGGGCTTAAGGGCTCCCGAGTGAGAAGATATGCAAACGAGCTAGAGTCTCGCTTATGTAATTTTGGGTGTAATTGTTTATTCATTTCATTCTTATTAAAATTCGCACATCGTTCGTTCGACGGGGTATTCTTTTTGTACCGTACCTTGCCCTTTTCAGCGATCGTAGTGGCCGGAAGCCAGCTCCTCTCTGACTAGCATGGAGCTATCCGGTCGGATAGGGAAATAAAGAGAATCACCGCGTTGGGCGGTACAACCCGACTGGCGCCCTTAGAGGATCGGGGAAGTGAGTCCGCTACCAAATCCAAAGTTCGGGAAATAGGCGCCAAGTTTGTTGGCGGATTACTGGTCCGGCAGTCCGAAACTGCGGACGTAGGGCCGCCTTCAGAAGATTTATAAAGTCCAATCCTTGAGTCATTACAAGATTCAGAGTAAAAATACACATTTAGTATGGGCCCCTTTCACATTAATTGTCACGATACTCAATGTCGGTTTTGTGAAATTTTCGTCACATACCCCTCAAACAGTACTCGACAACTATTCACTTTAATAGCGCCAAAATTAGTAAATAGCAATGAACGGGGGAACCCTCGGCAGAATGGCCAATGATTACTAGGCTGGGTAGTAAAAGTCCTGTCCACCTAACTGACCGGTTTAACCGCCAGGTTAGGAACGACAGAAAACTCCTCGCCCCAGGAGTTACCGGCGAAATAGACGTGTAGAGGACCCCGCTGGCGGTTCACGGGCGCCTCGTGCGCCTTATGAACCCGATGCTTCCTCGACCAACCGACCACTAATAACAGCATAAATCGCTTCAAGGTCCGATGAGTACAGAAGTCTTTTATGGCATTGTGTCGAATTTGACCTTGGGGAGCTTCCTAAACCAAACGAGTAAGTCGAAGTATACGAATAAAATCGCCTGTTCCGTCCGATGGGTGCTGCATGAATTCCCCCGACACATGAACGCAGAGATGCTGCCTCCGCGGGGTTCCTAACGATAGGGTGCAGGTGTGTTTCTCCATCGTACAATGCGTCGACGTCACTGTGTCACTGGTCGGCTCGATCCCTAGGCTTGCCGATCGGGCCAGGGAATTCCGGTTTTCCAGGACCGCCGCCTTGATAGATGCAGACGGATTGTGAGTAATACTCAGGTGCGTAAGATGATCTCGCACACAGATAAGCCGCCTAGTGCGGCAGATGCTCTTGGGTTAAATTTTATTCAATTGGTAGATATACATCAGAAATGAATTTAGCAAGTGACTACACGTTATTCGTATTTGATGTTCCGTTTGATATCTACGACCACCTTTTTCTGTCTTTATTATTAGTTTATTTGTCGCGAAACCATCCACTATCACTTAAGCCGACAACTACCTGTAGTAATATCATCTGTTGTTTCCTATTTGTTTCATATCCTATTGTATCATTTGCGTATAAAATAAATAAAATAAGTGAAGGCTAAAGGCAAAAAGGGCGTCATGAGTGTTCTTCTCTTACCATCAAATGCAAGCAGTGTCGGTAAGAGTAAGTAAACCACCACCGTTAACTGTCGCATGGTATTACCATCACAAGTACGTGAGCCGCCAACGGCGAATGGTAGATGGCACCGCTATCGCGAGTGTGTGGCGGGCCCGGGACGAAGTCCGGCCATCGACCACCAGGGGCTTAGCGCGCGACGAGCGCGATGCGTTCAGGACGGGGGAATCTGCGTTACCCCGCGTGCTCATTACTGTACTTACCTCGAACGAAAAGACGACTAAGTCGTAAAATATTTTGAAAACGGTTGAAAATTGAGGAGAAGACTGTGTGACCAATTCTAGAGCGAACGTGGAAATCCGCTTCTTTTTTCTGTGATAATAAAGCAATAACTATAGATAAAGTGGTGAAATATATTCGACAATCACCACAAGTGCACGAGCCTCTACCAGAAATTCATTGCGCCGCCTTTGGGGGCAAAAGCAGTGAAAACTAATGTACGAAACCAGGGGGCAGCACAGGATGCGATCGCGCGACCCTACCCGTAGAAATCGCCCAACTCATCTCTGCGCGAACAAACCTATATTCTTACTTGAATAGGTTCCTCAAGTTCGACTTAACCGGAGTTCAATCGGTTTACGTGTGTAAACTGCGTATAAACTAGTTGAACATCGGTTCACTGGTGTTGTGGAAAGGGAACCTTAGTAATTGAAATTCATCGGCCATACTTCCGGCGGAGCCGACGCTTTACTGTACCTGCGCAGTTGGCCATCTTTTTCCGTTTCCATTTTATTATTTCTTCGTTTCACTGACCTCAACTGCCCGTGGTCCTTCGTGAAATATCTAACCACAGTTGTACACGCCTGGAAAGGAACGTTTCTACAGTTGTACGTGCATTCAAGTAAGCGAATTAAGGAGAGTTCTGCGTACACACTCAGAATTGAATATTTCATTGTAACCACCCGATTATTGAGTATGAGAGGTCTAAAGGCGATCTCAGCCATCGTGGCCCAAGCGAGTGACCTTAACCTCAGTTTCTATAGATTTATAATTTATATAATTTATACAATTTCAATATAAATAATCTAATCAAACGAGCATTCGGATGCGGAAGGGGTAATAATATCGCGAAGCTAACTCGATATTGTTTGTATACGTCAAGATCATTTTTCATGGACAGTTCCTTGTAGTGAAATGTTTCCCTTTGATAGTAAATTAATTGGTTGCTAGGATGGCATGGAGAATATGAATGTGAATATTCTCTTGTAATCTGTGGGAAGATCAAGCTTTTTCCCAAATTGAAACATATAATGTGTAATTACTTATGTCCTGAGTTTTATCGCAATTGACTGCCATTGTTATAATTATAATTATTATCTATATTACCGTACATTACAAATAGATGATTTACTAGCTTATATAATATTAAAATCAGAATTGTTTCCTATAATTGCAGCGTAATGCTTAAATTATCTGAAACAACTGCTTGAGTTGACGTTGTATTTGACAATTATACAATATTCGTATAAATATTTGAATAAGTATATTCATGCATATCAAGTAGGTGATTTGAGTTATTTGAGATTGTTATTTAAATGAGATATTTTTAAATTTGATTGTTTTCGTTTAATGACATTAAAGTCAAATAACAAAGAATGGTATGTAATCATGACTAAATTAGTAAAGCCTTCAAGGAAAGGCAGAATGTTGTGCATTATCACATTAATGTTCATAAAATTGATATTTTTTGGGGGAAAGAATTAAAATTTGATTTCAATCTTGAATGAATATTGGGGGAAAAAAAACGTTTTGAGATATAATCATTATAAAAATAGACATTATAAGTCTTAGAAAAGATTTTCAATTTTTTAAAGATACCAGCAAACCTACCACATTAAAAACTTGCATACTAGTAGTATCAGTGAAATTGTATGTAGTAAGAAAAGTTTTACTTTCTTTATTTAATGGTACAAACTGAAATTGTAATTTGCCTTTATTTATGGTATTTTATGGGGAATGCATTTTTGTAACAAGATTCGAGTGTTCTTAACACTTTACCGACCGGAAGCCTATTAATCGGTTTTACGATACCCGTGATCGCCATTTACTTCCAAATTCGCCGGTCGGTAAAGTGTTAATATAACCTATAAGCACAACTATAGAGATGTTTTTTAAATTGTTTCACCTACATTCTGATTAGCATTTGATGTACTTTTTTTTTTTTTAATAATACTTTATTGTGCCTTTGTATTAGTTTTCCAGAATCACAATATATAGTAACTTATATTTATGTCGAGGCTTAGTGCAGAAGTTCTTTGTCACAATTTTTTGCTTGCTTTACTTACATAGCAAATCAATTTTATCATTTACTTTTCAAAATTATGTTAAGTATGTTTTTATAATTTAATGTGAACACCTTCTCTGTGATATTGTGCCATCAGTATGATACAAAAGCAGTTGTCGTCCAGTGCTTATAACAGGAATTTTGTTTTAACCAGTTTACTGCATCGACCTATTTGAAATGTGTGTTTTCACGACGAGTATACTCGTCAAACTCGGCTAACTGATTAAATAAAATTACAGTGTGACTCTATAAGTGTGATATGAAGGTTGCTTACACATGCATTAGGAATACCAGAGCCAGCACCTACTTTTTTGTTGGATACAATGTAAATAAATGATAGCTTTAACACGTAATTTGACAATCATCGGTCTAGGTACCACACAGTGTAATATTTTCCCAATTTAATGGGACAAAATTATATATAAGAAAATACTTTAACTACAGCCAACATTTATTTATAATTAGGTTTGCCTCCTGGTTTCACACAGGAGTCAAAATATTTTTTTCACGCAGTGGTGTTTTTATTACCATGCATCACTATAAACATCCTTCTGTTTCATAAATATCACTTGTCCTGACATTGTCCAGGCCTGTTTCGTATTTTTTAATAGTTTAATTCACGTTTATAAAAGTTTTCCAACATCATAAAGCAATGAGATAATGTTTATAACACTTGCAATATCATATGGAAAATATTCGTAAAAACCGATAAAAATCAGTCTAGTAGCTTTCATGTTTTGCGTGTACATTCAAAAAAAAAAGTTTTTGTCTTTACATAATAATTAGCTTTTTGGAAAGCGACTTCATTGGGGTTAATTTTTTTTACTACTGTATAAGACTTGCTCCCTGTCTCAATTCTCTATTTCCAATTACTCAGCTATTTTTTTGCAATACCAAAATACCAAATAACCTAAAACCTTCCCAGATATTTTCTTTAGATGTTTCCAAAAACTAGAAAAATTGGTTGAGTATTTTCTAAGATTATCGCTTACAGACAGATATGCGTTGCTATTTGTGTTAGAATTAGGATTATGAAATAAGTCTTAAAATATATAATAAACACGTTATTATATAAAAGATACTATCCAAGTACTAGTATCGGAATCCCTGGCTTCACTTGTTACGTGGTGGTCAAGATTCGGATAAGGCCGGCGTGATATTTGGATTTTCGGGGCTAGAATTACGGAACGCCGCTGTAACATGAACAATTAAATAAGGAAAGAAAGTGATCCTATCGGCTCGACTACTTCTTTTGGTGGGACTTAGGGGAGTTGAATGTACAAAGAGTTTCGTAAGCGAGACTAGGCTGCGTATCAAGCATGTGCTTGTATTTGGATTGTCTAATATAATGCGAATATGGGAGTCACTATGTTCTCAATTTCGCACGAATGATGTGACTAATCAAGAAACTTGGGAGACTTTCGCGCCAAATACATTTAAAAGCATGTGCAAACGGCACCAAATACTTAACGCCAAAGCTCGGCACTTCAATTTGATAAATATTTCTTTCTCGAATAATGGAACTTATCATGGACTCATGTTTGGCATAATGAAAATATGTTCTGTTTTATAGAGCCTGTAATTTTTTCAGATTTTTTAGAGCCATCCACTATACGGTACGCTAATTCGAAAATATTCAAGGTCACGTTTCGCTCTCTTAGCGTGTTCATAACCTTCTACCCGATTCATTTCGTCGCACCGGCATTCCTCGCAAGTTCTCTAGAGTTACCACAAGTGGCGCCATGGTAGACTCAGAGTACGATGCGTCAACGAGTCAAGGGTGAAGAACCAATCAGAATTGCGCTTAACCTCGTGGACACTTATGTTGCAGTTGCGATTGGTGTTCATCTTCGACGTGTTGACACACCGAGCTCTGTGGCACACAACGAGCTCAGTGAGACTCCGGTTGTTTCCTCTGTATTATGAAAAATTGATGATTTGTAGGTTATTAATCATCGACAACATTTTCAGGTTAAACATTTAATTTCCAGGTTAAATATTCCTGACAGTTTTTCAGATTAGACACTGATGACATTTTTAGGTTAATTATCACTATCAAAACCATTCAAATTAGGGACATTGCCGATATTTGATATAGATTCACATTCACAGTTTTGTTTCAATTAACACTTTTAGGTTCGTACTTTCCTGGCATTGTCCTTTCATAATTTTAACATCGATTGATACTTTTAAATTAGTTATTTCTGGTATCGATCCTTCCAAACTGATACCTTGCTTGTATTTATATTAGATTAGACTGTGAGAAGTTTATTCATAACTTTTTATTAATACCAAATTGTATTAATATTGATACTTTTAGCATAGTCGTTTATTGGTATTGCCCTTTCATATCTTTGACATCAATTGACTTTTTTAGCTTGGTGATTTCTGGTATCGATCCTTCCAAACAGATTTTTTTTTTATTTATTTGTTTTTATTTCTTTTTTTTTTATTATTTATATTTATATGCTTATTTATTTATTTATTTACGGAAATTATTTATATGCTTTTATTTATACGAGATTATACAGTTTATTCAAAACTTTCTATTAATAGGAAATGGCACTTACATTGATACTTTTAATATGGTATTAGGTGTACAACTTTGCTTCCGCCACTTACCGCTAAAGCCATCTATAGGAAAACAGCGGAAGCAAAGTTGTACACCTAATATTTTGCTGGTTCTTTCATAGTATTACCATAGATCGACACTTAGTTTTGTGGTTTCTAGTAGGTCGTTCCAAACAGACAGTTTGCTTATATTGATATTAAAGTGTACAGTAGATTTATTCTTTTATTACCGTCAAATTGTTTTAACATTGACCCTTAGTTTGAGACTTTACTGATGTCGATTTTTTAATGTTAACACATGATACATCAAATAATGATTACTTCAGAAAATGATATATCATTAGTGTCATCATTTAGATAATTAAAAAAATAACACGCCCATATAAGTTAAATAAATACATTTTTTTCGTACAGTAACAGAAGTTTTGTAGTCAACTTCAATCAATGCAAAGAGGCTTCTTACCTGAATTCCCTTTGAACTTGTCATCGATGTGTATCTGATGGATTTCGATATTCAAGTATTCATTCAGTATATAACTCAATAGGAATTTCAAAAAGAGTTGAAATCACCACAAAAATACCGTCGGTATAAAAAAACTTGCGCCAAATACATCCAATTGGGAAAATATATTTTGCAAAGTCTTATTCATATAATGGCGATCTTGCCAAATACGTTAATGGGTGTTAAATGCAAAATAAAATGTTACAAAAGTATACCCGTACAGGAATTATTCAGCGCATAGGAGTAATGAATCTTGCTAAACACATGTAGTATGTTACATTTAAAACAAAATATATCTTAAAAATAAAAAAATGTTGGGCGAGCCCCACAATAATATTTACACTCTCAAAATCTCGAATTCAGTACAATTACTTAAACGTGCAAAACGGATAATCGTTAAGGCTCGCCAAATATTTTTAGTTTTAAGATATATTTTGTTTTGAATGCAACATACTATATGTGTCTAGCAAGATTCATTACTGCTATGTACTGAATTATTCCATTATGGGTATACTTTTGTAACATTTTATTTTGCATATAACATCCATTAACGTATTTGGCAAAAGTAAATGATTTCATTGCTTTTGTGCAATTAATCGCCACTATATGGATATTCCTTTACAAAATATGTTTTTCCAATTGGATGTATTTGGCGCATGTTTTTTTTTATATACCGACGCTGTTTTTGTGGTTGCACAATGCACAGTGGTGAATTTATTGTAATATGATAATACATCTATATGACATACGATTTAGTAAGGCATGATCTGAAATGATATTAACATACTTTTTCATTATAATAAAATTCAACTGATTTTTACTGTGACAAGTCTTATTATAATATACTTCATATTTTGTAACAAATCAGTTTGTCAATTTTAAGTCTTCTTAAATACTTACATGCAATACTGCATCTAGTTGTAATTTATGTTATATTGAAGTGTACATTATACATTATAAAATAATTAATCAAACTTGTTCGTCTGTAATCTAATCTATCATTTATATTAATGTGTAAAGTGTAACAAAACATCAGGTACCTTAATTTATATTTTAATACCGACAAGACAAAAAGAAGTATATACTGCGACGCGAAAACCTTCCCCTCATCGGCAGACACCACGTACCGGTCCGAAGACCAACCGCACCTGTAGCCGGGCTACCATGGGGGCCAAGTGGCCCATGACGGGCCTGGAAAAACCCGAATGCTCCGGACCGCTCGACAAACCCTGGGGAGGCGCCAGCCAGGTCGGGGCGTCCGCGACGCACTCCCCGAAGAGAGGCCGCTTGACCCCGCCCGTTGCCCGCGGGGAACCTCGTGGAGGTCCCTCCCCTGCACCCGCGTGGTGCGAGCATTCGTGCAAGGCGCCAGCTGAGACGTAATGCTCCAGCGTGGTTCGGCGAGCTTTCCCGGCTAGGTCGGGCGGGAACCCGATCCATCGGCCGAGTTGACCCGGCAAATATAGGATCGGTTATCTCGCCTATCGGCCCGTACTAGCTCACCGGCCTTCTTATTACGGCCGGTGGGGCCGGCCCCCAACCCGCACCCGGAAAACCAGGACACGGGACGGCTAACCCGACGTACCCCAGCCGTCCGGTCGAGAAGTATTCCCATGATGAGGGCCACCTTTCGCCGGTAACTCTAGGGGGAACAAGAGTGCGATCAAACTCCGCAGAGTGAGCATCTCTCATGGTTCCCCAGTAGCCATTTGCCGTTTCGTTACGGACCCATGGAATGGGCCCGCATTCAGCCTCCACCACGAGGAGGTTTACGGATGGCTCTTGGGCTCGTGGGGGCCACCCTCTCGTGGGGGCCACGTCGTTGCCTTTTGGAGGCCCCCCCTCATCGGCAGTTGGTCATACGCTTGGGAATTCGCGTACCAAAAAGAATCAAGCCTGATTTTTGGCTCTTCCGGAAGTCCGATTTCTATAAGAACGCCAGATGCGCACATGTGCACCTTGAACTTCCGGTACCCGGTAGCCGAAACAATCAGACCTAGCCCATTATTTTGGACCGACTGGCCGCTCAACCCCGTCAGGACCTTGTACCCTTCACGGCACGGTAGAGTTGGGTTCGGTACGGAACAGAATGAGTGAAGGTGAGTCGGCCTTGGAATCTGTGGAGCCGGAAGGTATATGAAATAATATTGAATGGAGTTTTGCGATAAATAGTCCCTTTGAGAGATTTATTGTAACATCCTACGGAACACGTGCACAGGAGCTCGTTACAGGATTTCCGTGACTCCACCTACGAAGTCGGGAACTAGGCACGGAGCTCGAAAATTAAAATATAAAAAAAAACGGAAACGAGAGGTTAACCGATAAAATAAAGGCACGCGTCCAAGAACTCGGGCACCCCGGTAGGAGTTCGAACAGGGTACAACACCCTAGCGGGAAGACCTAATAGTTGCCCCCAAGGGCCTCGGTAAGAGCCCGATACAGCTCCTTTCGAAAGCGGCAGCACTGTGACGTCCTTTGGGAGATGGGACGATCCTTCGGTACGCTGGTCGGAACGCAAGGCGCTGCTGCAGACAGGATGGGACGTTACTGAGCTGATACCGGCACGGTAGTCCCTCTGGCAATGCCGGTTCCACCGCAAGATCTTCCGCTCAAGGGTCGCCGTCCTCCTAGTGGGCCCCGCGAAACTCCTTACCGGGCTCCGGCCTGCCATCTCACCTAGTCGAAGTTGGTCACTAAGTCGTCTAGTTAGGTCAACCGCCGGGCGATCGCAGTAGGACCTCAAAATTCGGGGTCTCACGCGCTTTCCGCGATCCTGTAAATTTTGCATTCGCGCTACGCCTGCGCATAGCTACGATTGTCGCAAGTTTGACATATATTTACCATTAAGAAAATATCTTAACCTAACGATCACCAGAGGGACTCCTCCACGCTCCGGCACCGAAAATGTCCTTGTGACCGCAAGTTTGACATATATTTACCATTAAGAAAATATCTTAACCTAACGATCACCAGAGGGACTCCTCCACGCTCCGGCACCGAAAATGTCCTTGTGACCGCAAGTTTGACATATATTTACCATTAAGAAAATATCTTAACCTAACGATCACCAGAGGGACTCCTCCACGCTCCGGCACCGAAAATGTCCTTGTGACGAACAAAAACTTTGCTACATCACAATACATACATTAGGAAACTAGTTGCTGCACACTGTAATCAAGAAACTCGTAGTATAGCATGTTGAGCAAAACACGCTTGAGTTAAAGAAATACCTTACTGAGTATCTATGTACTGCGACGGGAATTCCTATCCCTGGTCGGCAAACAGTCATACGCCCGGTGTACATTAGCGACAAGGGTGTCGCGCCCGATCATCGACTCTTCCGGGAGCCCGATTTATTTAGGGCGCCAGGTGCGCGCGCGCACCTCGGAATCCCGGTACCCGGTAGCGCGAGCAAGCCGACTCGGTCCGGTCGACGGGACCCACCCGGGCGTATCCGACCGGCCACTCAACCCCGCGAGGACCTTACGCCCTTCGCGGCAAGGTAGAGTTGGGGGGGTCGTTATGAAGGAGGCACGAGTGAGAAGGAGTCGATCTCAGAATTCGCAGGAACGGCAAGGTCAATGAAAGAATAAAACCAAAGTTGCGACAGACAAGCCCTTCGGGAGATTTATTCCGTGAAACGGGACCCTACCACGGAAGCGCGTCACAATACCATAACGACTCTACGCACAGAGTCGGAAAAGGGAAAACTAACGCAAGGAACTAGAAACTGAACGGGACCAATTCAGCAAAATAAGGTACGCGATCGAGAAAATCAAACTCCCCGGTGGAAATTCGAAAAGGGCACAACGCCCTAGCGGTAGGACCTTTTACGTGCCCCATCGGACCTCGGTAAGAGCCCGGTGTCTTCGGTAATTGCGCAACAGGATTCGGCACCGGCTCGCGGTATGGTCCGTCACCTCCCACCCACTCCGACCTGCTTACCAGCAGCCACGGTAATCACGAAACATTATTAATTCCAAAACGACAACGACACGGGGCGCTATACACTCGAGCGGGTGGGAATCTCCACCGCCTGAATTCCACAATAAAAATTTCAAACACTTTCCGCGGCCCGCCACGCTCGTAAGAGGCGGGATCGGTAACCGGAATACCCTCCCTAGACAAGTCTCGAGGTACCGGCCCGAAGGCCAACCGCGCCTAAACCATTGGTTTCTAGCGGCACCCCGAAGGGTATACGTAATCTCACGTCACTACCGCCCCCACTATCAGGGGGGTTGTCCCATGACGGACCTGGAAAAATCCGAATGCTCTGGACCGCTCGACAAACCCTGGGGAGGCGCTAGCCGGGTCGGGGCCTCCGCGACGCACTCCCCGAAGGGAGGCCGCTTGACCCCGCCCGTTGCCCGCGGGGAACCAACGTGGAGGTCTCTCCCCTGCACCCGCGTGGTGCGAGCATCCGTGCAAGGCGCCAGCTGAGACGTAATGCTCCAGCGTGGTTTGACGAGCTTTCCCGGCTAGGTCGGGTGGGAACCCGATCCATCGGCCGAGTTGACCCGGCAAATATCGGATCGGTTATCCCACCTATCGACCCGTACTAGCTCGCCGGCCTTCTTATTACGGCCGGTAGGGCCGGCCCCCAACCCGCACCCGGATAAACCGAGGACACGGGACGGGTTACCCGGAGCACCTCCAGCCGTCCGGTCGAGAAGTATTCCCATGATGAGGGCCACCTTTCGCCGGTAACTCTAGGGGGAACAAGAGTGCGGTCAAACTCCGCAGAGCGAGCATCTCTCATGGTTCCCCAGTAGCCATTTGCCGTTTCGTTACGGATCCATAGGGATCCGCATCCAGCCCCACCACGAGGAGGTTTACGGATGGCTCTTGGGCGCGTGGGGGCTGCCCCTCCCCCACGTCGTTGCCTTTTGGAAGCCACCCTCCCTAGACAAAAGGTCGGCCCGCGACGCTATCCGGGAGTCGCAGAAACGGACGGGATCGAGAATTACATTGCCCAGGTCTGAACGGACTCGCGGCCATCACGGTGCGGTATCGGCTCACGGCTCGGTATTGGACAATGGCGGTCTAGAAGGCCCCCTGGACAGGTTCGAGCTCACCGGTAAGACGTTCGTTCAGGCCGGGACAGTCCCCTTTTTTTCAACGGCTGCACCTCGGCGTAACGGGACGGCACCCATCGGGAGCGGCGGTAAGGCGCCCTTCGGAACCGGCGGTATGGCGCCTTTCGGGACTCGACGCCGAGCTGCAGTCGTTGACGGGACGGGACGACGGGAGAAGCGGCTGCGATGACGGTCCCTCTGGCAATGCCGGATGTGCCGGAAGATCCTACATTTAACACAACTTTTTAACAAACAACGAACGACGGTTAAAATCTTGTGAAGGTCACTCTGGAAACGTCCTTGGCAACATATGTCAGGGTCATCGGAGATAGGTCCCCTAAACCCCACGTTTACCGCAAAATGTATTGATAATCGTGTTCAGAAGATTAGCTAGACCAGTAACTGACGTCCAATACCGTATGCTGACCGAATTACCACAGTTTTTGCACTGTGTACAATAATACGTGTTCTAAAGTGCTGGTGTGTAAATGGTCCGTATCCAAATGCACCGTACTCAGTGGAACCAAAACGGATCGTTTGGATGTATCCGCGACGCATTTTCTTGAGTAACTCAATGGCAAAACTCAATTGAGAAGTCTATTACATATTTGTCCCTCCCAAGTTTCCAATCTGTGAATTAGTCTGTCAACGGTCTAAATGACCTCTGCATACTGGCCCCCTACGTGCTTTATTTAATTGGACGAATGCGAAAGAAAGCTAGATTGATATCGAACTCATGTCTTGAAATTTAAAGATGATTATTATACATATCGTTAGATTTTTTGTCTACAGCATTTTTAAGTTTGGTGCCAAAAGCTGTATAATATTTTCAAGATGTTTCCATGCTTGTGTTGCAGTAATGTATTCTTTGATTTTTCAGAAGAGTATTGTATGAGTCAAAAAATAGAAAAACCAGTGCTGTCAGGCCAACGTATAAAAACAAGAAAAAGAGGTAACGTAAACTTATACGAGTAAGTTCCACTGGCATGTTATATAAGAATGACTTGAATAAGTTTTTGTCTGTTTATGGCAGATGAAAAAGAGAAGTATGACCCAACGGGATTTCGTGACGCAATCTTGCTCGGTCTGGAGAAGGCAGGTAACGACCTAGAGGCGGTCTTTAAGTATTTGGACACCGCGGGATCCAAACTGGATTACCACCGATATGGAGAGGCGTTATTCGACATTCTTATAGCGGGTGGTCTCCTGGTTCCTGGCGGTTCTATCGCTCTGGATGGAGACAAACCCGTTAAGACCACCGTGTGCGTCTTTGAACAATCCGAGGACATGGAATCCATGCGGAATTTTGAACAGGTCCGATGTGTACTTGCAAGTATCAAAATTTTTTGGAATGTTTACGAAGGTCGTTAAACAATTCTTTATTTATCAACAGGTATTCATTCACCTAATGCGGCGTTATAAATACCTGGAGAAAATGTTTGAGGAAGAGATGAAAAAAGTACTGGTATTTATGAAGGGCTTCTCACCAAAGGAAAGAATTAAGTTGGCAAGGATGACGGCTTTATGGATCTCAAATGGTTCAGTTCCGCCCACTGTACTTGGCGTCTTGATCAACGAGCATCTTGTTAAGGACAATCTGGCACTGGACTTCTTACTAGAAGTATTTGTTACTTGGAAACAAGAGAAGGGGTTATCCAGTTTGATGACAGCCCTAAAACGGGGTGGTATCGAAGGAAGGTGCTACAATATTACATACTTTTTTCGTTTGCGTTTCAAATACTAGTTTGAATCATCAGATTAAGGACAATAAAACAAACTCACAATCCCTCTTTATGTGATGTGAAGGGTAGCTTTAAACGGTCAGTTACGCGAATACACTTTTTTTTTAAAAAATGGATAAACCTATTCTTTAAAAATTTTACATAATTATGAAGGTGCTAAGACCGTCCCTGACACTAACAAGAGAACATTCCCAAGTGTCCGCCTCCGATCTTATTGAGTTTCATATATGTTGAAGAACACAAAAATCTAAGAGACACATGTTTTTTTTATATCTGCAATGGTCCACAATTAAGGGGTTAAAAAACCCCCCAAAATTTAGCGAAAAATCGTTTTTTTTTTATATATANGTAAGTGGAACTTAAGTAGGAGTGCTTGTTTAATGGATATTACAAAAAAATGTCACCTGAAGGGTAGTTCACCCCCTTGAGGGGGTGCAACATTGCTGAACAATATTGTGTTGTCACCGTCCTTATACAGAATACGTTTATGCAAAGTTTCGTCGAAATCCCTCCATTGCTCCTACGAAAAATATTTAAAAGAAAACGATTTTTCGCTAAACTTTGGGGGGTTGTTAAACCCCTTAATTGTGGACCATTGTAGATATAAAAAAAAAACACGTGTCTCTTAGATTTTTGTGTTCTTCAACATATATGAAACTCAATAAGATCGGAGGCGGACACTTGGGAATGTTCCCTTGTAAGTAAACAAATTTTTTTTGGAACATTCAAATTTTGAAAATGTCAGGATAATTCTTAGGTGCTCGCGGATAATGTATCAAAGTTTCGGACAGTTTGGTCCAATACCCTTTAAAAAAATGTGTCTTATTCGAATCGACTGATTTGAAAGGTGTTTCACTTCACCATAATTTTCCAATGAATAAATTAATGAATTGAGTGGAAAGTTTGCGCTTCATCCTTAATTATGACCGCAGAATTCTACCACGTCACAGTCCATGTGTTACCAATTCAGATAAAAGTTCAATGATACATTTTATCGTAAAAAAAAATATATATGTAAAAAATTTCAAGTGAAAAAAATGTAACCTCGTTGAATCATGTTATCGCATTTTAGGCTAATGGAGTTCGTGCCACCGAATAAGAGAACAGAGGAGTATTTCCGTTCCGTATTCGAAACCGTTGGCTTGGCGGATATTGTAAAATTACACAAGGCTCAGGCTAGTCAAGAAGCGAAACGAGATCTTCAGCAACTTTTATTAGACGACCTAGCTGACAATCGGCCGATTAAAGATATCGTACTCGATCTCAAAGAAATGGCGCAACGAACTGGTATACCTGAACACGAAGTGATTGGATTAGTGAGTATTTCTCTGGAAGCCGGTAAAGAACGTTTCGATAAAAAATATAAATGTGTTTTTATCGTAAATATGCATGGATTTTAGATTTGGACCGTTGTTATGGGCCAAGCGGAATGGAACAAGAAGGAAGACTTAGTGGCCGAGCAGGCTTTGAAACATTTAAAAGTTTACACACCATTGTTTGGTGCTTTCACATCCACTGCCAGATCTGAACTTGCTCTCATCCTGAAAGTTCAGGAGTTCTGTTACGAGAATATGAACTTCATGAAAGTCTTCCAGAAAATCGTTTTACTCTTTTACAAAAGTACATACCAACTATATATAATACACATGCCACCGGCAATTGATTACGGTTGACTAGAGTTTTTACGATCCTTCATTTGTATTACAGCTGATGTTGTTTCGGAAGAAGTAATCCTAAAGTGGTACAAGGAAGGGCACTCAGTTAAAGGAAAAATGCTGTTTTTGGATCAAATGAAAAAATTCATCGAGTGGTTGCAAAATGCCGAGGAAGAATCCGAATCCGGGGAGGAAGAAGACTAATTTTACCTTGGTAAAATGGATAGTTCAATACGTGCATTATTTAATACTATTTTCGTGTTTTACATATTGAATATATTTACATTTGCAGGGCCACACACATAAAAGCAACAGTACCGCAATGCAGTAAGTCAGTATTCTGTTCGAATATTCCCAGAATTCTCGAATTGATATTTGACAGCAAAACATTAATGAAAAAGAATTTCGAAATAATGCAAAAAATAACTTCCATATGGAGGACTATTCCGTGAGATATTCGTGAAAAATGAAATCCTGTTTAAATTGTTAATAAAAAGAAAAAAAAGGAAAATACTATGATCTATTATCATTGGAGAAAAATTGTAAATTTTGCAATATTTCTGAATTGTAT